>NC_068433.1:47851793-48151793 GCF_023373465.1 Oncorhynchus keta
AAACCCTTTGTTTTACTCAGTTCTTTGCTCTGTGTTTGTATGTTAGCACCCAGCCCTAGTACTCTGTGAACTCTTGTTGATCCCGGTGGACTCTCTTGTGGAATTCTGTTTTTTGTTCTTGTTTGTTTGTTTTTAAGTATCTTTTGAGGCTTTTTTGTGCTATACCTTCCACCTTGTGGATTTACCTTTTTGTCTTGGAGGATTACCTTTGTTCTTGTGGAATTCCTTTTGAGGTTGTGGAGTTACATGTTTTCCTGAAGAACTTTACTTTTTACTTCATTAAATACACCGTCTCAAGTACTGCTGTGTCTGCCTCATCTTCTGGGTTCTGCTGACTATTCGTGGCTCAGTTGGTTTAGTGACTGTTTCTCACTCCGGAGACCCGAGTTTGTAACCGGGTCCTGACAGAAACACAGAGCCAGAAATGAACCCAGAGGCAGCCAGTTCCCAGGACCTTGTTGCCATGCTGTCCCACCACCAGGAGACTGGCGCCACGAAGCCGCCCTGGTTCAGCAAGAGGCCTTAATGGCTAGACATTCTCATCTTCTGTCGGAGATGCTGACTTCCATAAAGCAGATATCTGATCGACTTACCCCGGCAACAGTTCCCGTCCCAGTACCTCAGATTCACGTACCCATGGCAGTTAACCCTCTGGCTGAACCTCGTCTTCCACCTCCCCAACGGTTCTCAGGTGATCCAAGTGCTTGTAAAGGGTTTCTCACCCAATGTTCTCTCTCCTTCGAGCTGCAACCCTCGTCGTTCCCCACCGACCGGTCTAAGATCGCATATATCATCACCCTGATGTCGGAAAAAGCCCTGGCCTGGGCTACTGCTGTGTGGGATGCCCATAGTTCCTGCTGTGCCAGCTACTCTGCCTTTGCTGAGGAATTCAAACGAGTGTTTCAAGGCCCAAGCAGTGGTCCTGACTCAGCCAAACAGCTCCTGACTCTCCACCAAGGTCGGCGCAGCGTGACGGACTATGCCATCCAGTTCCGCACGGTGGCAGCAGCGAGTGGCTGGAACAACGAGGCACTCACGGTGTGCTTTCTGAAAGGCCTTTCCGACACTATCCAAGATGAACTGGCCACTCTGGAACCACCGGACAAACTCGAGTCCCTGATCAAGTTGGCCTCACGCATTGACCAGCGTCTGAGAGAGAGAGAACTCAACCGTAGACCTCTAGCCCCTATCAGTCCCAGCTCCGAGTCCCCACCTTTATCCTCGCTGGCTCCACCGGAACTCATGCAGATTGGACGCATCTCCCAGGCTGAGAGAGACCGCCGGATGAGGAAGCGACGCTGTCTATATTGCGGCAAACCGGGCCATTTCCGTTCCACGTGTCCCGGGCTCCAGGGAAACGCTCTGTCCCGTACAGACCGGGGGGAACTGTAACGGGAAACATAACCTCCTCCCATCCGTCCAACTCCCGTCTGCTTATTCCAGTCATCCTTTCCTGGGACAACCACAAGCTTCACCTTCAAGCCTTGGTAGACTCTGGAGCCGCAGGTAACTTCATGGATGGTGTCTGGGCGAAGGAGATTGGCATTCCCTCTGAACCTCTAAGTGACCCCATGAGGGTTACTACATTGGATGGAAGCCCTTTGGGATCTGGACTTGTCACTCATGTCACTACCTCCTTGCGACTTTCAGTTTCACAACACCAGGAATTGATGAACTTTCATTTGATCTCCTGTTCCGAGTTCCCTCTCGTCCTTGGATACCCCTGGCTTCACAGCCATAACCCTCACATCGACTGGTCTGTGGGCACTATCAAGCAGTGGGGTCCTACGTGCCAAGCTACTTGTATTTTCCCGAATTCCCCGAGTTCTACTCCCGAGTCTTTAGAATCCATCGACCTGACCCGAGTTCCCGAGTGTTACCATGACCTCAAACTGGTATTTAGCAAACAGAGGGCCACCATGCTACCACCCCATAGACCTTATGATTGCCCCATCGAACTGTTTCCGGGCACTTGCCCCCCCAGGGGTCGGATCTTTTCCCTATCTCCACCCGAACGAGCTGCTATGGATACCTACATCAAGGACGCTCTGGAAACAGGCCTCATGCGTCCATCCACCTCCCCGGCGGGAGCAGGGTTTTTATTTGTGGCCAAGAAAGACGGTGGATTACGTCCTTGCATCGACTACCGGGGACTCAATGCCATAACCGTCCGTAACCGTTACCCGCTCCCCCTTATGGCCACAGCCTTCGAGCTGCTCCAGGAAGCAGTTGTTTTCACTAAGCTTGACCTGCGGAACGCATACCATCTTGTGCGGATCAGACCTGGTGACGAGTGGAAGACCGCTTTCAACACGCCTACTGGTCACTATGAATACTTGGTGATGCCCTTCGTCCTGACCAACGCCCCAGCGGTGTTCCAAGCGCTCATAAACGATGTCTTAGGGATATGCTTAACATATTTGTGTTCGTTTACTTGGATGACATCCTCATCTTTTCGAGCTCTCTTCAAGAACACACAAAGCATGTCAGACAAGTACTCAAACGCCTCCTAGACAGCCATCTGTACGTTAAGCCGGAAAAATGTGAATTCCATTCATCCCGAGTACAATTCCTGGGATATGTAGTGGAACCCGGTCGAGTCCAAATGGACCCCAGGAAGGTAGGGGCGGTAGCGGATTGGCCCACCCCCAAATCCGTTAAGGAAGTTCAGCTTTTCCTGGGCTTCACTAACTTTTACCGCAAGTTCATCAAGAACTTCAGCTTGGTGGCAGCCCCTCTCTCAGCTTTAACCAAGGGTGGCAATGCAAGATTTTTGTGGGGAAGAGAAGCTGAGACGGCCTTCCAAGGACTCAAGCAGCGCGTCCTCTCTGCTCCCATCCTGATACTACCGACTATGGATGAACCGTTTGTGGTGGAGGTAGACGCCTCAGAGGTTGGTGTTGGAGCTGTCCTGTCTCAGAGGGGTGAAGACAAGAAGCTTCATCCGTGCGCTTTCTTCTCACACCGGCTTACCCCGGCTGAGAGGAACTACGATGTGGGGGATCGTGAACTCCTAGCGGTTAAGATGGCATTGAAGGAATGGAGACACTGGCTCGAGGGGGCTTCTCACCCGTTTCAAGTGCTTACGGACCACAAAAATCTGGAGTATATCCAGCAGGCGAAGCGGTTGAACTCTAGACAAGCTAGTTGGTCTCTTTTCTTCAATCGATTCCAGTTTATCCTCACCTATCGGCCCGTGTCGAAGAATCTCAAACCGGATGCCCTGTCCCGAGTCTACGCTCCTGCCATTCGAGATGACACGGACATGCCTGTCCTTCCTGCTGCTAAGATCGTGGCTCTGATCTCGTGGCAAGTTGAGGATACCGTGAGACGAGCTCAAGCTATTGAACCGGACCCGAAAGGAGGTCCTGCCAATCGGTTGTTTGTCCCCAAGGCAGTGAGGACTCAGGTCCTTCTGTGGGGGCACTCCTCTCGCCTCACCTGTCACCCGGGCGTAGGTCGCACCTTGGAGTTCATCCAGCGTAAGTTCTGGTGGCCTACCATAAGAGAAGACGTTGCCACTTTCGTCAATGCTTGCCCCGTGTGCTGCCAGGGCAAATCTTCTCACCTCCGCCCGCAAGGACTCCTTCACCCTTTACCTGTTCCCCACAGACCCTGGTCCCATATCTCGTTGGACTTTATTACTGGCCTTCCTCCATCCCATGGCAATACTACTAATCTAATCATAATCAACAGGTTTTCAAAGGCGGCCAGGTTCGTCCCTCTGACTAAGTTACCTTCTGCCAAGGAAACGGCTGAGTTGGTAATTAATCATGTGTTCCGAGTCTTCGGCATTCCTCAAGATATGGTTTCTGACAGAGGTCCCCAGTTCGCCTCTAGGTTTTGGAAGGCCTTCTGCCAACTCATGGGGGCTTCTGCCAGTCTATCTTCAGGGTACCATCCGGAGTCCAACGGCCAAACAGAGAGGATGAATCAAGAGCTGGAACCCACCCTCCGATGTATGACTCGTAACAACCCGTCCACATGGTCGTCCTTCATTGTTTGGGCCGAATACGCGCACAACACCGTGCGCTCCTCCTCCACTGGTATGTCCCCGCACGAGTGTCAGTTTGGCTATGCCCCTCCATTGTTCCCGGACCAGGAGGCAGAAGTCAGAGTGCCTTCAGCCTTGATGTTCGTCAGACGCTGTCGGCTTATGTGGAGGAAGACCCGTCTTAATCTTATGCGTTCCTCACAGAGGTACCAACAACAAGCCAACAGACGTCGCCGTCCCGGGCCTACCCTGCGCCCCGGCCAGAGAGTCTGGCTCTCCACAAGAGACTTACCACTACGGGTGGAGTCTCGCAAACTGTCCCAAAAATACATCGGTCCCTTTAAGGTTGCCAGGAGAGTTAACCCTGTTTCTTATCGCCTACACTTACCCAGATCCCTTAAGATTAATCCCACGTTTCACATTTCCTTATTAAAACCTGTTGTTTTTTCTCCCCTTGTCCCGGCAGACAGACCTCCCCCTCCGCCTCGTGTCATTGGAGGCCAGCCGGCTTATACCGTCCATTGGATACTGGATTCCCGCCGGGTGCAGCGGTCCTGGCAGTATCTGGTGGACTGGGAAGGCTACGGTCCCGAGGAGCGCTCCTGGGTTCCTGCCAAAGACATACTGGACCCTGACCTCATTCGTCAGTTCAGGGCCCTCCACCCTGAGAGAGCTGGTAGGAACGTCAGGAGCCGTTCCTAGGGGGGGGGATTCTGTCAGGATTTGGCCAGGGTTGTTCCGGTTTTTGGTCACTAGATGCCCCCATTGTGCCTTTTGACCTTTTCTTTTCCCTTGATCCCCATTATTATTTGCACCTGTGCCTCGTTTCCCCTGATTGTATTTAAACCCTTTGTTTTACTCAGTTCTTTGCTCTGTGTTTGTACGTTAGCACCCATCCCTAGTACTCTGTGAACTCTTGTTGATCCCGGTGGACTCTCTTGTGGAATTCTGTTTTTTGTTCTTGTTTGTTTTTAAGTATCTTTTGAGGCTTTTTTGTGCTATACCTTCCACCTTGTGGATTTACCTTTTTGTCTTGGAGGATTACCTTTGTTCTTGTGGAATTCCTTTTGAGGTTGTGGAGTTACATGTTTTCCTGAAGAACTTCACTTTTTACTTCATTAAATACACCATCTCAAGTACTGCTGTGTCTGCCTCATCTTCTGGGTTCTGCTGACTATTCGTGGCTCAGTTGGTTTAGTGACTGTTTCTCACTCCGGAGACCCGGGTTCGTAACCGGGTCCTGACAGACGTGTTATGTTCAGAAATCCACAGGCTCGAGCGGTTACGATGGGGCAGACGAAAATTCCAAATAGTATCTGTGAAGTTCGTAGAAACGTGTCAAATGTGTTTTATTATAAATCCGCGGGTTGTTTTTACAATATATAATCGACAATATTTCAACCGGACTGTAGCTTCTTCAATAGGAGAGAGAGAGAGAGAAAATGCAAAACGCTGCTGGCACCCACCCATCCAATGACGCAATGTGATCTTTCTCGGTCATTTTTCAAAATAAAATCCTGAAACTATGTTTAAAGATTGTTCACACCATGTGGAAGCCTAAGGGAAAGGAATCTGGTTGATATCCCTTTAAAGGGAGGGAAGGCTTGCAATGGAACAGAGAGCTTTCAGGAAAAACAGCACTTCCTTGTTGGATTTTCCTCAGGTTTTCGCCTGCAATATCAGTTTTGTTATACTCACAGACAATATTATGACAGTTTTGAAAACATTAGACTGTTTTCTATCCTAATCTGACAATTATATGCATATCCTGGGCCTGAGAAATAGGCAATTTCATTTGGGTACTTTTTTCATCCAAACATCAAAATACTGCCCCTTACACTCGAGGTTAACTACGTATTTCCTTGCAACACTGAGCCACACGACTGGACAGTAATCAAGATTAGACAAAACTAGAGCCTGCAGAACTTTCTTTTTGGAGTGTGGTGTCAAAAAAGCAGAGCATCTCTTTATTACGGCTAGACCTCTCCCCATCTTTGCAACCATTGAATCTATATGTTTTGACCATGACAGTTTAAAATCTAAGGTAACACCAAGTAATTTAGTCTCCTCAACTTGTTCAACAGCCACACCATTCATTACCAGATTCAGCTGAGGTCTAGCACTTAAGGAATGATTTGAACCAAATACAATGCTCTTAGTTTTAGAGATGTTCAGGACCAGTTTAATACTGGACATCCATTCCAAAACAGACTGCAACTCTTTGCTAAGGGTTTCAGTGACTTCATTAGCTGTGGTTGCTGATGCGTATATGGTTGAATCATCAGCATACATGGACACACATGCTTTGTTTAATGCCATTGGCAGGTCATTGGTAAAAATAGAAAAGAGTAGAAGGCCTAGAGATCTGCCCTGCGGTACACACTTTACATGTTTGACATTAGAGACGCTTCCATTAAAGAAAACCCTTTGAGTTCTATTAGATAGATAGCTCTGAATCCACAATATGGTGTAGGTTGAAAAGCCATAGCACTTGAGTTTTTTCAACAACAGGTTATAATATCAAAGGCTGCACTGAAATCTAACAGTACAGGTCCCACAATTGTCTTATTTTCAATTTATTTAAACCAATCATCAGTCATTTGCAGTACATGTTGTGTGCCCTTCTCTATAAGCATGCTGAAAGTCTATTCTTAATTTGTTTACAGAGAAATAGCATTGTATTTGGTCAAACACAATTTTTTCCAACAGTTTGCTAAGATCTGGCAGCAAGCTTATAGGTCTGCTGTTAGAACCAGTAAAGGCCGTTTTACTGGGTAGTGGAATTACTTTGACTTCCCTCCAGGCCTGAGGACAAAGACTTTCCTCTAGGCTCAGATTAAAAATATGACAGATAGGAGTGGCTACAGAGTCAGCTACCATCCTCAGTAGCTTTCCATCTACGTTGTCAATGCCAGGAGGTTTGTCATTATTGTTTGTTAACAATATTTTTTCCACCTCTCCCACACTAACTCTACAAAATTCAAACTTGCTTTTCTTTCAGTATTTAATTTTTTAAATTTTTTATACATTAATAGAATTGCTCACTGTTTGTCATGGGCATTTACTGCTTAAGTTTGCCCACTTTGCCAATTAAATAATCATTCAAATAATTGGCAACATCAAATGGTTTTGTGACGAATAAGCCATCTGATTTGATGAAAGATGAATTTGTCTTTCTGCCCATAATTTCATTTACAGTACTCCAAAGCTTTTTCCATCATTCTTAATATCATTGATCTTGGCTTCATAATAAAGTTTCTTCGTCTTTTTGTTGAGTTTAGTCGCATAATTTCTCAATTTGCAATCAGATGTGCAGCCAGACTCTCCTTTTGCCCCATCTCTTTCAACCATACAGTTTTTCAATTCATCATCAACCCATGGAGCCTTAACAGTTCTATCAGTCAGTTTCTTAACAGGTGCATGTTTATCAATAATTGGAAGAAGCAATTTCATAAATTCATCAAGTGCAGCTTCTGGATGCTCCTCGTGAATCACATCAGACCAACAAATATTTTTTAACATCATCCACAAAAGAGTCCCTGCAAAATCTGTTGTATGATCTCTTAAACATTCATTAAGGCCCAGCTGTTGGAACTTTGGCTTTCCTGGATATAGCTACTATATTGTGATCGCTGCATCCAATGGGTACGGATACAGCTTCAGAACAAAGTTCTACAGTATTAGTAAAAATGTGATCGATACATGTGGATGATGTTGTTCCTGTAGCATTGGTAAACACCCTGGTAGGTTGATTAATAACCTGAACCAGATTACAGGCGCTGGTTACAGTAAGAAGCTTCCTCTTGAATGGACAGCTTGATGAAAACCAGTCAATATTCATGTCGCCAAGAAAGTAGACCTCTCTGTTTATCACATAAAGGTCTACTGAGAGGTCAACAGGGACCTATAGTACTGAAGTACTAGTATAATACAATAGGGATGGATAGAACTGAAGTACTAGTATAATACAATAGGGACTTATAGTACTAAAGTACTATAGTGTATTACAATAGGGACTGATAGTACTGAAGGACTAGTATATTATATAATACAATAGGGACTGATAGTACTGACATACTATTTTAATACAATAGGGACTGATAGCACTGAAGTACTAGTACAATACAATAGGGACTGATAATGCTGTGGTACTAGTATAATACAATAGGGACTGGTAATACTGACATACTAGTATAATACAATAGGGACTGATAGTACTGAAGTACTAGTATAATACAATATAGACTGATAGTACTGAAGTACTAGAATAATACAATAGGGATTGATAATACCGAAGTACTATTTTAATACAGTCGGGACTGATAGTGCTGCAGTACTTGTACAGTATAATACAATAAGGACGGATAGTTTTTTGCTATGAGTATTATCACCTTGGGTCACTGATTTACAGTATAAGGTACTTAAAACATTATAAAAGAGTCTGTTTCTGTATAATCTTATGAATGTGGGTCCTTACTAGGAATATAATTTACATAGGAAAATTTACATTGGCAGCACATGCTTCAGTGGTTTGGGAGTGTTCATAGCCTTGTGAGTTTAACACTTCATGACTGAGAGCTGTCCTTCAAGACAACAGAACCCACAACAACCATGACTTCTATCACCATATTCATCTGGATTTGTGTATTCTACATGAAGGGTAAAAAAAATTGAAAGTCATATGTTTTTATGCTAAAAAGTAAGCAATGAGTAAACTGAAATGTTGTTGAGAATGTGTTATTTATTCCTGGTGATGTACATTTTTTTTCTCTCTTTGTTTCAGAATCCAGTGGACAGTACACTGTGACTCAGACTCCTACAGTGAAATGTGTTCATGTTGGACAGACAGTCGCTCTGAACTGTCAAACCAGCAGTGATGTGTATGGCTCTTATCCCTGCCTAGCCTGGTACCAACAGAAACCTGGAGGAGCTCCTAAACTCCATAGACCCCATCTGGATTCAGTGGTAGTGGATCTACGAGTGACTTCACTCTGACCATCAGTGGAGTCCAGGCTGAAGATGCAGGAGATTACTACTGTTAGAATTACCACAGTAGTGGATTGTTCACACAGTGATACAGAGTCGTACAAAAACCTCCTTCAGTCAGACTGCACAGTGACAGTACTGATACAGTTGGGACCTTCTGCAGGTGCTGAGTGGGAAGAGACAGTGACATGGAAGACTGATCAGTAGAGGAGGTCAACTTTGAAAATGGTTAGAAAGTATCATTCAGAACACACGTTCTCCAACATCGTCATCATCATCATCGTCATTATTATCATCATCAAGGTTACAACTTGTTATATTGGTCATGAACTGAAAGTGTATATAAAAGTTATTTGTAGTTTTGGAAGACAATACCAGTCCATAGTAGAGTAAGATGTACAGAAGTAAGAGGAAAAGTATCAGCCCCCCAAACCATTTCCCTACATGCACTTCACAACCAGTTAATGATGTGATCATCTAGCATGTATTAACTCTTTTCATGAGCTGATAGATCTGTGAATGAGACATGATGCTGGGTTCAAACATGACACATTGATGTAGAGACATACACTACACACTGTTATCATAAAGTATCATATCTGTTTAATCTGTCATTAATTACATGGTGAACCACCATATATGTTAAACCAGTCCACTCCCTCACATCTGGCCCAGTCCAGAGTATTTTACCCAGCGAAACTGTTCAACTGCTTGACTGGTAGCTGTGTGAGTGAAACTGAGATTTACATAGACAGGGCAGGATGGTTCTGCTTGTCCCAGAATAGAGCAGCACTGTCGCCATATTGGGAATGAAACATAAATATATGTTATGGAAAGTATTTTTTTTTTTTTTTTTTTAACCGTTATTTAACCAGGCAAGTCATTTTTATTTTCAATGACGGCCTGGGAACAGTGGGTTAACTGCCTGTTCAGGGGCAGAACGACAGATTTGTACCTTGTCAGCTCAGGGGTTTGAACTCGCAAACTTCCGGTTACTAGTCCAACACTCTAACCACTAGGCTACCCTGCCGCACCAGCGGTGTGAGTTCTGAGAACAGATCTTAGAGGTTTATTATCTAATATCACTAATTATTCTCACTGGTATTGGAGGTACAGGCTCATTCAGTTGTAGAAATGATTGCTAAGTATTTGTTGGATCAGATGCCCTTTTAATTATGTTTGAAAACATGAGAGTAGCAGAAAAGATGCCTCATGCAGTGCGACATCACCTTAGCATAGAGTTGATCAGGCTGTTGATTGTGGCCTGTGGAATGTTGTCCCAATCCTCTTCAAATGCTGTGTGAAGATGCTGGATATTTTTATTTAACTCGGCAAGTCAGTTAACAGCAAATTCTTATTTAAAATTGCGGCCTACAAAGAAGCAAAAGGCCTCCTGCAGGGGCTGGAATTAAAAATAAAAATATAAGACAAAACACACCATGACAGGAGAGACACCACAACACTACATAAAGAAAGACCTAAGACAATACAGCATGGCACTAACAAATGACAAAACAGCATGGTAGCAACACAACATGACAACAACACTGTAGCAACACATGGCAGCAGCACAACATGGTAGCAGCACAAGCATGGTACAAACATTGTTAGGCACAGACAACAGCATAAAGAGCAAAAAGGTAGATACAACAATATGTCACACGATTCAGCCACAAGTGTCAGAAAAAGTGTCCATGATTTAGTCTTTAAATGTAGAGATGGAGATAAAACGGGAACTGGAACACGCTGTTGTACATGTCGATTCAGAGCATCCCAAACATTCTCAATGCGTGACATGTCTGGCGAGAATGCAGGTCATTCCAGAGCTTATGCCTGCCCATACCATCACCCCACGGCCACCATGGGGCACTCCATTACCAAAGTTGACATCAGCAAACTGCTCGCCCACACAATGCCATACACGTGGTCTGCGGTTGTGAGGCTAGTTGGACCTACTGCCAAATTCTCTGAAACGACGTTGAACATTACATTCTCTGGCAACAGCTCTGGTGGACATTCCTGCAGTCAGCATGCCAGTTGCACGCTCCCCCACAACTTGATATATCTGTGGCATTGTATTGTGTGACAAACTACACATTTTAGAGTGGCCTTTTATTTTCCCCAGCACAAGGTGCATCTGTATAATAATCATGCTGTTTAGTTATCTTCTTGATATGCCACACCTGTCAGGTGGATGGATTATCTTGGTACAGGAGAAATGCTCACTAACAGGGATATAAATACATTTGTGCACAAAATTTAAGAGAAATTAGCTAGTTGTGCATAATTATGGACAATTTCTGGGATCTTTTATTTCAGCTCATGAGACATGGGACCCACACTTTACATGTTGCATTTATATTTGTGTTCAGTGTACAAACATAAGTAACACCATGGAAGTCAAAATATTAAATCATCACATTTTAAATCAACATTACAAACATTTCAGCCCACTAAAAGTCCTCATATGGTGTGATAAAAATTAATCTGATCATTTAGAATTATTAATTGTTATGAGCAGGTTACAGACTGCCGGATCTGTCAATCAGGAACAAGATGTGGGGCTCAGACATTAGAAAAAAGTCCTCCTAATTGCAATCGTTCTGTCTTTATCCAATGAATGCGCCACATAATTTTTACACTGATGCCTCAGGTGTCCAAAAATAGAGAATTAAATTGCTTTTTGGACCATGTTATTACTATTTTAGAACAATTCCATGAGTTAGTGTAGTAGTTATCATAGAAAAGTTTAAACCAGCCCAACCCCTCTCTCCACATCTGTCCCAGTCTAGGGTATTTCAGAGAGTGAAACTGGGTCGTCACTACTTAACACAGAAATAAAGTCATTATTCCGACAAACCCCACCTGAAATTTAAGACCAAAAAGCTAATTTGTCTACGGAATTTTTACTTTGTGGCTGTGTTATCAGTTGGAGTTGTGGGAAAATGTTGATATTACTCCAGTGCTAGCCTCTCTAGACTGGCTTCCTGTTAAGGCAAGGGCTGATTTCAGGATTTTACTGCTAACCTACAAAGCATTACATTGGCTTGGGCCTACCTAGCTTTCCGATTTGGTACGCTACGGTCACAAGACACAGGCCTCCTAATTGTCCCTAGAATTTCTAAGCAAACAGCTGGAGGCAGGGCTTTCTCCGAAAGAGCTAAATTTTTATGGAATGGTCTGCCTACCCATGTGAGAGACGCAGACTCGGTCTCAACCTTTAAGTCCTTACTGAACACTCATCTCTTCAGTAGGTCATATGATTGAGTGTAGTCTGGCCCAGGAGTCTGAAGGTGAATGGAAAGGCTCTGGAGCAACGAAACGACCTTGCTGTTTCTGCCTGGCCGATTCCCCTCTCTCCACTGGGATTCTCTGCCTCTAACCCTATTACAGGGGCTGAGTCACTGGCTTACTGGTGCTCTTCCATGCCGTCCCTAGGAGGGGTGTGTCACTTGAGTGGGTTGAGTCACTGACGTGATCTCCTGTCTGGGTTGGCGCCCCCCCTTGGGTTGTGCCGTGGCGGAGATATTTGTGGGCTATACTCGGCCTTGTCTCAGGATGGTAAGTTGGTGGTTGAAGACATCCCTCTAGTGGTGTGGGCGTGCTTTGGCAAAGTGGGTGGGGTTATATCCTGCCTGTTTGGCCCTGTCCGGGGGTATTATCGGATGGGGCCACAGTGTCTCCTGACTCCTCCTGTCTCAGCCTCCTGTATTTGTGCTGCTGTAGTTTGTGTCGGGGGTTTTATATTTGGAGTACTTCTCCTGTCTTATTCAGTGTCCTGTGTGAATTTAAGTATGCTCTCTCTAATTCACTTTCTCTCTCTCGGAGGACCTGAGCCCTAAGACCATGCCTCAGGACTACCTGGCATGATGACTCCTTGCTATCCCCAGTTCACCTGGCCGTGCTGCTGCTCCAGTTTCAACTGTTCTGCCTGCGTCTATGGAACCCTGACCTGTTCACCGGACGTGCTACCTGCCCCAGACCTGCTGTTTTCAACTCTCTAGAGACAGCAGGAGCGGTAGAGATACTCTTAATGATCGGCTTTGAAAACCAACAGACATTTACTCCTGAGGTGCTGACTTGTTGCACCCTCGACAACTATTTATTATTTGACCATGCTGGTAATTTATGAACATTTCAACATCTTGGCCATGTTCTGTTATAATCTCCACCCGGCCACCCCTCATAACCTGGTTCCTCTCTAGGTTTCTTCCTAGGTTCTGGCCTTTCTAGGGAGTTTTTCCTAGCCACCGTGCTTCTACACCTGCATTGCTTGCTGTTTGGGGTTTTAGGCTGGGTTTCTGTACAGCACTTTGAATACATTTAAATACAATTTACATTTAAATACATTTGACTTGATTTGAGTGAAACTGAGATTTGCATAGGCAGGGTTGGGTGGTTCTGCTTGTCCCAGAATAGAGCAGCACTGGCACCAGATGTTCATTCTGTCCCCAGGGGGTTGAAGGTAGAGAAAACCCAGGGAAGCTACAGTATAGACCACACATGGTTAAAAACCATAGAAGAAACAATTTAATAAAATCATATTAGTAAATAAACATTTGAAATAAACAAGTTATGGAAATGTACTGTTTAGCAGTGTGATCTCTGAGAGCAGATATTAGGTTAGGTGCCCTTTTAATCAAAATGTGTATGAAATGTGCTGCCTTCATTAGACAGTGATCACAGGAATCGTGATTAAAGTAACTTTTGTGGTTATATTTAAATTAAAACAAGCTGTATGTGATCTCAGAGGAAAGAAGACATGTACAACTTAATCTCAAAGTAGTTAATTTAGCACACAGCACTAATGATATTATCCACTATTACACTGTAACAGTCAGCTCTAAAACACTGTTTCCAGAACTAGCACCATGTGGGGACTCTCTAGACCCCTACAATGGCCTCTCCTGTCTCTAGACAACAGTGACTTTTCTGGAATGCGGCGGAATTCACTGATATCGTCGAGGACCACCCTGCAGGTGTACACCTCTCCCCTTTCCCAGCGTGCCTTGCTCAGGGTGCTGTAGCGGAGAGGAAAGAAGAGACACTGCATTATCAGTTAACACCTTTCATATAAACAATACACACAGGATAAACAACTAGTTACACTTAATCTATAAAGATATTCAGTCCAGGACTAGGCTTAATGTGTCTGGCAAACTGCCTCTGATTCTTCAAAGACATGCAGTAAACAGATACACTCCATTACCTCATCAGGTATATGCTTAAACATTACAATGCACAACTGATCATGACCTAGGGCTGTATATCCATGGCTTATTAAAGGCTGAGTGCATCTCATGTATGGTAAAAACAGCATCCAAAGAAGAGTCAACACTATGCCTTGTCTTATACACATTAACATGAGCATTTAAAATCTCACCCCTGTGTTGCTTACATACTTCATCTCAAGTAACTCCATTATGTTCTCTAAGCAAATGTCTTCCAACAAGTCAGCTTTTTCTTTCAGTTACGTACAGTTTTTGACCCACAACCAAAACTGGAATTCGAGTGGACTTGCTTCTTTAAGTCATCTTCTTCAACACAATACATCCCCCTGCCTATCATAGAGCAGAACTGTCTCCATGCATTTCTCTTGACAGACTTCGTGACCCTACATACTAAAGTTATTTTTGTTTGGCGACCAATTAGATTCTCGGGAATCAAGTTCCGACACAACACTCTGTAAGCCCTATTTATTTCTCCAATAGCTGCAGTGCACCCTTCAGTCCACCAGGAAACAAACTTCCTTTTCTCACACTCTTCACTCACTGGTACGTAGAAACTCACAGCACTCAATATCAGAGAGGTCACAGAAGCAGCAAATACATCAACCGGCCTCTCCAAAGACAACTCTCCAACAGACTTTAAGTAGTGATCCCTTTTTCCCCAGTCTACTTTATGAAATCCCCATCTTGTGAACAGGATCCCATCTGGAATAGTGACATCAAAGTTCATGGAAATGATCCCTTCCAACATTCGAATCATCCATTCCATTCACACATAGATGCAATAGAGTTAGAAGCCAGTGTGAGGTCCAGGCAGGATGTAACCCCTCTAACAACATCGACTCTGGTACCACATCCATCGTTAAGACATACTAATGCTTTGTGTCCATCATATATTCCACAATAGTAAAATTAGCATCTGTATGTGTGCTTCCTCCATAAACTATTATGTGTATTAAAGTTGCCGCACCATATCTCTCTGGACGCCAATTCCCCTGATATTTCATCACACATCGCTACAGACAGTTGTAGAAAATTGGGCAACTTAATTTTACTACCTGCAATGTATATTTCCACCATCACACATTCATATTCAGATGGGACAGGTATATTACGATACACAAGACCATCCCTTATGAACATAGCACAACCACCACCCTGTCCAGTTGACCTATCCGATCTGATTGAACAATAAAACAGGAATAGTAAAGTCAAGATGTGGTCAAAGGTTTGAACTCTAACTCAATTATATATTTCTTAAACTCCTGACCGTTAGCGCAACACATTGTTCATGCCACACCCTTCTATATTCCAGCACCTTCTCAGTCTTTAAATGATTCCAGCTGAGGCTTGTTTACCAATCAAGGCTATGATTGGCTGGACAATCAGCTCTCAACCTTTTTCGAGGTCAGCTGCTCACACAGATCTCTGTGGGACCATGAAAGTCTGTTTGCATAGAGAGGACACTTTGCATTGGCAGCACATGCTTCAGTGGTCTGGGAGTGTTTATAACCCTGTGAGTTTAACACTTCATGACTGAGACCTGTTTTTCATGACAACAGAACCCACATCAACAATGACTTTTATCACCATCTTCATCTGGACACTTGCCCTCTACTTCAAGGGTGAATAAAATTCCATGTTTCTATAATGAAAAGTAATCAGTCTGAGTGAACTGATAGTTAATAATGCGTTATTAATACCTGGTGATACAATTATTTGCTCTCTGTTTCAGACTCTAGAGGACAGATCATTGTGACTCAGACTCCTGCAGTGAAAGCTGTTCTCCCAGGACACTCAATTTCTCTAAACTGTAAAGCCAGCAGTAATGTGTATGGTGATTGTCTCAATGGTCAGTCATCGGGCCATCAGTGTCTATCCTGGTACCAACAGAAACCAGGAGAAAAGCCCAAACTCATGATGCTCCCAGGGAACACACTCTATTCTGGGACTCCATCTAGATTCAGTGGCAGTGGATCTGGGAGTGACTTCACTCTGACCATCAGTGGAGTCCAGGCTGAAGATGCAGGATATTACTACTGTCAGAGTTACCACAGTGGTAATGTGTTCACACAGTGATACAGAGCCGTACAAAAACCTCCCTCAGTCAGACTGCACAGTGACTGTACTGATACAGCTGGGACCTACTGCAGGTGCTGAGGGGAGGAGATGATCCAGTACAATGACACAGTGTGTAGTAGAGCTGAACAACAATAGAGTCAAACTAGAGCTATTTGTAGAAGACCTTAGATCATAACTGATCACTAAATGTTTCTCCTGACCATTAACTACATGTTGACTCTGTTGAGTAACTCAAGGAAAACCCTCAACCAATCTGAATAGAGATGATGTGCAATGATCCAAACCCCTAAAGATGACCTGTGTTTTGAATACACCCCTGGACAGTGAGGGTCAGGGTGCTGCTCCAGCTGTACAGACCGTCCTTCTCCAGGATCCTGCTTTTGGCTGGTCCACTTTCCAGCTCAAGGTCCAGTCTGAGGGGAAGCTCTTGTTGGCCAGACATGTCAGTGTGGCTGTTGTTATACTGGACAGCTCCTCACTAGAGGGGGGCAGGACGGTCAGGTTAGGGGAACTGTTCCCTAGAAGAAACACAACTCATCAAAAACATCAAAACACAGTACACTTTGGAAATTACTTCTAAAACTGTATATGAATATAAAAGTTATATTGCTGAAAGATGTAGAGAAAACCTAAACAGCAATATGATATTAAACAAATTACAAGTATAAAGTATACAAGTATGTGTTTAATTTTAGCATTACTTTGCCATACAGATGTGTTTTTAGGAACGTATCTGATCAGAAAACTCATATTAATAGTATTTGCAGAAGCCAAGCAGTTGGACACAAACAAAACGTAGACCATTTATCTTCACATTAATATTGTGGCTATCATAAACTCAATGAAATGATGACTACTGTCAGGATTTGGCCAGGGTTGTTCCGGTTTTTGGTCACTAGATGCCCCCATTGTGCCTTTTGACCTTTTGTTTTCCCTTGATCCCCATTATTATTTGCACCTGTGCCTCGTTTCCCCTGATTGTATTTAAACCCGTTGTTTTCCTCTGTTCTTTGCTCTGTTTTTTGTTCTTGTTTGTTTTTGAGTATCTTTTGAGGCTTTTTGTGCTATACCTTCCACCTTGTGGATTTACCTTTTTGTCTTGGAGGATTACCTTTGTTCTTGTGGAATTCCTTTTGAGGTTGTGGAGTTACATGTTTTCCTGAAGAACTTCACTTTTTACTTCATTAAATACACCGTCTCAAGTACTGCTGTGTCTGCCTCATCTTCTGGGTTCTGCCGACTATTCGTGGCTCAGTTGGTTAAGTGACTGTTTCTCACTCCGGAGACCCGGGTTCGTAACCGGGTCCTGACAGACTACAATAACAGATACCATACTTGTCGTACCAGAATATTTGAAAGAAGGCTCAGTCAACAGCAATATATGACAATATATAAACGTCCCTTTTTCAGGACCCTGTCTTTCGAAGATAATTCATAAATATCCAAATAACCTCACAGATCTTCATTGTAAAAGGTTTAAACACTGTTTCCCATGCTTGCTCAATGTACCATAAACAATTAATGAACATGCACCTGTGGAATGGTTGTTAAGACACGAACAGCTTACAGGTGGTAGGCAATTAAGGTCACAGTTATGAAAACTTAGGACACTAAAGAGGCCTTTCAACTGACTGGAAAACACCAAAAGAAATATGCCAAGGGTCCCTGCTCATCTGCGAGAATGTGCCTTCGGCATGCTGCAAGGAGGCATGAGGACTGCAGATGTGGCTATGGCAATATGGCAATGTTTGTCTTGTTAGACGCCTAAGACAGCGCTACAGGGAGACAGGATGGACAGCTGATCGTCCTTGCAGTGGCAGACCACGTGTAACTACACTTGCACAGGATCGGTACATCCGAACATCACATCTGCGGGACAGGTACAGGATGGCAACAACAACTGCCTGAGTTACACCAGGAACGCACAAGGCCTGTTGAAGGCAGGTCCTCACCAGACATCACAGGCAACAATGTCGCCTCTGGGCACAAACCCACCATCGCTGGACCAGACAGGACTGGCAAAAAGTGCTCTTCCCTGATGAGTTGCAGTTTTGTCTCACCAGGGGTGATGGTCGGATTCGCGTTCATTGTCGAAGGAATGAGCGTTACACCGAGGCCTGTACTATGGAGCGGGATCAATTTGGAGGTGGAGGGTCCATCATGGTCTTAGGCGGTGTGTCATAGCATCATCGGACTGAGCTTGTTGTCATTGCAGGCAATCTCAACGCTGTGCGTTACAGGGAAGACATCCTCCTCCCTCATGTGGTACCTTTCCTGCAGGCTCATCCTGACATGACCCTCCAACATGACAATGCCACCAGCCATACTGCTGGTTCTGTGTGTGATTTCCTGCAAGACAGGAATCTGGTGCATTCCATGAGGAGGAGATGCACTGCAGTACTTAATGCAGCTGATGGCCACACCAAATACTAACTGTTACTTTTGATTGTGACCCTCCCCCTTTGTTCAGGGACACATTATTCCATTTATGTTAGCCACATGTCTGTGGAACTTGTTCAGTTTATGTCTCATTTGTTGAATCTTGTTATGTTCATACATATATTTACACATGCTGAAAGTAAAATCAGTTGACAGTGAGAGGATGTTTCTTTTTTTGCTGAGTTTATATTTTTTAGATACAAATATCTCAAACAGTAATATTTTAATAGAGACAGAGTTTAAGAAAGTGAAATAATAAATTTGTGATAAATATTAAGAGAGCTTGTGAGCCACTTATTTCCAACATCAAGTCTGGTGCCGCTAACAAACGTGTACCACAGTGATGCAATCCCCAGTTAAATACTTTCAGTTCTTTAGACTATGATTTCAATCATGAACTCATACAGTATGAATTCTCGTCAAATACCATTTTTTTTAACCCTAACCCTAAGCCTAACCCTAACCCTAACCTTAACCCTAACATTAACCCTTACCCTAACCCTAACATTAACCCTTACCCTAACCCTAACATTAACCCTTACCCTAACCCTAACATTAACCCTTACCCTAACCCTAACATTAACCCTTACCCTAACCCTAACATTAACCCCTACCCTAAACCTAACATGAACCCTTACCCTAAACCTAACATTAACCCTTACCCTAACCATAACATTAACCCTTACCCTAACCCTAACATTAACCCCTCCCCTAAACCTAACATTAACCCTTACCCTAACCCTAACATTAACCCTTACCCTAACCATAACATTAACCCCTACCCTAACCCTAACATTAACCCTTACCCTAACCCTAACATTAACCCTTACCCTAACCCTAACATTAACCCTTACCCTAACCCTAACATTAACCTTTACCCTAACCCTAACATTAACCCTTACCCTAACCCTAACATTAACCCTTACCCTAACCCTAACATTAACCCTTACCCTAACCCTAACATTAACCCTTACCCTAACATTAACCCTTACCCTAACCATAACATTAACCCTTACCCTAACCCTAAAATTAACCCCTACCCTAACCCTAACATTAACCCTTACCCTAACCCTAACATTAACCCCTACCCTAAACCTAACATTAACCCTTACCCTAACCCTAACATTAACCCTTACCCTAACCCTAACATTAACCCCTACCCTAACCCTAACATTAACCCTTACCCTAACCCTAACATTAACCCTTACCCTAACCCTAACATTAACCCTTACCCTAACCCTAACATTAACACCTACCCTAACCCTAACATTAACCCCTACCCTAACCCTAACATTAACCCTTGCCCTTATTGTAAACCCAACCCTAACTGTAACATTAGCCAGCAGTTGCTTATCAACAGATAGTGTGTGACCATCTTTAGAACAGTTACAGATGGAATATCTGGGCTATCCAAATAAAGTGTGCTCTACAGACTATTAGTAACATTTCAACTAACTATCTACTAATGCTAAACCTAGCTCTAACCATTTCCTATGTACAGTGCCTTTGGAAAGTATTCAGACCCCTTGACTTTTTCCACATTTTGTTACGTTACAGCCTTATTCTAAAATGGATTAAATGTTGTTTTTTTCTCATCAATCTATGCACAATACCCCATAATGACAAAGCAAAAGCAGTGTTTTAAATATTATTTTTGATAATTAAAAAAAATGAAACTGAAATATCACATTTACATAAGTGTTCAGACCCTTTACTCAGTACTTTGTTGTAGCAACTTTGGCAGTGATTACAGCCTTGAGTCTTCTTGGGTATGACGCTACAAGTTTGGCACACCTGTATTTGGGGAGTTACTCCCATTCTTCTTTGCAGATCCTCTCAAGCTCTGTCAGGTTGGATGGGGAGCGTCACTGCACAGCTGTTTATTTATTTTTGCGAATGTTCACCTTCCAACAGGACAACGACCCTAAGCACACAGTCAAGACAATGCAGGAGTGGCTTCAGGACAAGTCTCTGAATGTCCTTGAGTGGCACAGCCGGAGCCCGGACTTCAACCCGATCAAACATCTCTGGAGAGACCTGAAAATAGCTGTGTAGCGATGCTCCCGATCAAACCTGACAGAGCTTGAGAGGATCTGCAAAGAAGAATGGGAGAAACTCCCCAAATACATGCGTGCCAAGCTTTTTTTAAATTGTGTGTAGAGTGATGAGGGAAAAAAATCTATTTAATCCATTTTAGAATACGGTTGTAACAAAATGTGGAAAAGGTTAAGAGGTCTGAATACGTTCCGAAGGCACTGTACATAAGAAATTACACTGTACATAAGTATGTAAACATTATTAAAAGTTACCAGTGTTCCAATATTTAAGAGACCAGTGATTTCATGTCTATTTACGTAGAAAGGACAGCAGCTTCTAAGGTGCAGGGTTGAGTAACAGGGTGTGAGCCGGCTAGTGATAGTGACTAAGATCAAGGCAGGTTACTCGGTGGAGGCCTGCTAGTGATGGCTATTTAACAGTCCGATGGCCTGAGAGATAGAAGCTGTTTTTCGGTCTCTCGGTGCCAGCTTTGATGCACCTGTATTGACCTCACTTTCTGGATGATAGAGGGTGAACATTTTATAATGATTTGTGTTTTTAGTTAATTTTTCAGAATCAAGTGGACAGTACACTGTAAATCAGACTCCTGCAGTGAAAGCTGTTCTCCCAGGACAGACAGTCCCTCTGAACTGTAAAACCAGCAGTAATGTGCATGGAAATAACCTAGCCTGGTATCAACAAAAATCTGGAGGAACTCCTAAACTCATCAGTCTGGGACTCCATCTAAGTTCAGTGGCAGTGGATCTGGGAGTGACGTCACTCTGACCATCAGTAGAGTCCAGGCTGAAGATGCAGGAGATTACTACTGTCCGAGTTGCCATGTGTTCACACAGTGGTAAAGAGCAACAACTTCCCTCAGTCAGACTGCACAGTGACTGTACTGATACACCTGGGACCTATTGCAGGTGCTGAGTTGGCAGAGATGTTGACATGGAACACTGATCGGTAGAGGAGATCAACTCTGGCATGTGACAATGTGATTAGAAAGCGATCATTCAGAGAAAATGTTCTCTGCCGTCATCATCATCCTGATTAAATTACAGATGATTATTGCTACATTGTCATGACACCAAAGTGTAAACATAAAAAGTAAACCCACTGAGTTACAAAAGTCAAAACAAATTCAAGTTAAAGTAAATTCAAATTAGAAACAATTCAGCCCCTACTTCCCCTGTATGAAAGCAAAAAGATGTGGAGCTCAGACATTAGACACATGTCAGTAACAGTCAATGCCTCTTTAGTCATACCCATCTTATATGTCATCTATTAAATGGTGATTTATTCATTGTAAGAATGTCTCCCTCCTTGAATCCACCATAGAGGTTACAGTAAAATGAGTCCACCCCCTCACATCTGGCTCTATCCAGGCAGTGAAAATGAAACTAGACTGGGAACTGTAGGATTGAAACTGAAATGTACATTGACAGGGCTGGGTGGTTCTGCTTGTCCTAGAATAGAGCAGCACTGTCACCACATGCTCATTCTCTCCCCAGGTGGGCTAAATGCCGGTATGATTACATTGGTGAGAGTCCAAGATCTCTATAACATCTTAGATTACTGTCTTTATAAGTCTAGAAGTCAAGCAGGTCAAAAACATTTCGGAAATATTAATATAGTGTACAATCTACTACAAGTGGATAGTTCTTCTGTTCATCTGTAAACATCGTAGCATCTTGTGTTGCTGTGAACTACAGTTTGATGAGTGAGAACCTAAATAACTAAGCAGTGACATTTAGGTCTGATACGTTTTATGAATCTATTTCTATTTCATTCAACATTTCAACATTTAAGACTAAAATCAAATTACTGACAACAACAAAAAGCTTTGTTCCAACGAGAAGTCTTTATTTTCGTCTATTAATCAAAGCATCAAAGCAATCATTCCTACAGTATCTAAAAGTAATAAAACAGAACACATCAAATCTAACACTGATACAATCTCAGTCTACAGAGAGGATTGACACAATGACTCAAGCAAAGCCCTCTGTTAGTCTACATGTCAGTGATCAATAAGATAGAGAACATCTGATCTCAGAACAGAATCAAAGCAGAGGAACCAGCAGCCTCTCTCCACAGGGGTGTGTGACTGAGGGGTCCTATCCAGAACAGTCAGCCTTCCTCAGGGTCTTGGTGACCGGAGTCTGGGATATCTGCTGGGCTTCACAGGTCACCTCTCCTGCCCTGGTCCACTCCTGGCCAGTGAGAGTCAGGGTGCTGCTCCAGCTGTACAGGCCATCCTTCTCCAGGACCCTAGAACTGGCCTCCTGATTCTGGCTGGTCCCGTCCACTTTCCAGCTTATGGTCCAGTCTGAGGGGAAGCCCTTGTTGGCCAGACACGTCAGTGTGGCTGTTGTTGTACTGGACAGCTCCTCACTAAACGGGGGCAGGACGGTGAGGGTGGGGGCACTGTTACCTGGAACAAACAGAACACATCAATTAAGTAATTACATCATGTAACGCTACACTAAGAGATTCTCTTCAGCAAAGTACACATCAAAATAAAGTGAATTGGAAATACCTTCTAAATATGAATATAAAGTTAGATTGTTTGAAAGATGTGGAGAAAACACTAAAGTAATATGATACAAAGCAGATTGATGAACCAAACAAGTATAAAGTGGTAAAATAACTAGAGTTACTAGTCATATGGTGTCAGTTATACATGTTATACAGATATTGTTTAGGAATGGATCTGATCAAAATAGCCTACTCATATTTATAGTATTTACAGAATTAGAGCATAAATGAGTTTTTATAAAATATCAAGCATTTTAGATCATGAAGTATGTTACAAACATAACTGAGACCGTTCGTATTCACACTAAAAGTGAAGGCTACCATGAACTCAATGCAACAATAATGACTACTATATCCAATACTATTAAATAGTTATTTTACCAGAATTAAGAGTTATATTCTGCAATCATACAAAACAGACATGTAAATAAATGCCTACAATTTAACATTTTGATTCAATAAACTGTTGAAAGAAGTCTCAGTCAAAGCACTGTATAGATCATTTTTTTCTTCTAAAATCTCTATATTTTTTATAGAGACAGAATTTAAGATTAAGATACTTAATAAGTGTAATCAGAAAGAAATATCAAGAGAGATTGTTACTTACTTCCAACATCTAGTCTGGTGGCGCTACCAAAGGTCAACCACAGTGATACTACAACCCCTATTACTGCTTGTACAAAAACCTCCTGACTATTGGACAAGCTGAATTTCTGCCGTCTGTGGTTCAAATAATTAACTCCACTATGGTATGAATACTTGCCATATACTATTTTATCTTCTTAATTTTAAATAAGTTGTTTTTTGTTTTGTTTTTCATAACATTTAGCAAAACCTACTTTTTCGTGTACATTTCCTAATTGGTGACTTATGTTTATTCATACAACTAATGTAAAATGTAGACTAATCACTCTTATCACAAAAAGATGTATGAAAACATATCCTCAGTATAAAGGCTAAATTGATAGAGAAATTGACTCACAACATCAAAAGGTGTATAAAACAGTTAATTTGGTGTTTACTTACTTCCAACATCTAGTCTGGTGCCGCTACCAAAAGTCAACCACAGTGATACATTCCCTATTACTGCTGGTACAAAAACCTATCTGTGCTGTGTTGCTGCAGCTGTTACAGTGAAGATCACTCATACAGAATCACACTAAACACAAATACACTTTACCATCTTCCAGGTAGAACAAACACTTCATATTAGCTGTTTCTAGATTATACAAATATGAATTGTGTCTTAAATTCTGATTCTGCCTCCTCAACCCTCCTCTCCTCCCTTTCTGCATCCTTTGACTCTCTATGTCCCCTATCTTCCAGGCCGGCTCGGTCCTCCCCTCCCGCTCTGTGGCTCGACGACTCATTGCGAGCTCACAGAACAGGGCTCCGGGTAGCCGAGCGGAAATGGAGGAAAACTCGCCTCCCTGCGGACCTGGCATCCTTTCGCTCCCTCCTCTCTACATTTTCCTCCTCTGTCTCTGCTGCAAAAGCCACTTTCTACCACTCTAAATTCCAAGCATCTGCCTCTAACCCTAGGAAGCTCTTTGCCACCTTCTCCTCCCTCCTGAATCCTCCTCCCCCTCCCCCCCCCCTCCTCCCTCTCTGCAGATGACTTCGTCAACCATTTTGAAAAGAAGGTCGACGACATCCGATCCTCGTTTGCTAAGTCAAACGACACCGCTGGTTCTGCTCACACTGCCCTACCCTGTGCTCTGACCTCTTTCTCCCCTCTCTCTCCAGATGAAATCTCGCGTCTTGTGACGGCCGGCCGCCCAACAACCTGCCCGCTCGACCCTATCCCCTCCTCTCTTCTCCAGACCATTTCCGGAGACCTTCTCCCTTACCTCACCTCGCTCATCAACTCATCCCTGACCGCTGGCTACGTCCCTTCCGTCTTCAAGAGAGCGAGAGTTGCACCCCTTCTGAAAAAACCTACACTCGATCCCTCCGATGTCAACAACTACAGACCAGTATCCCTTCTTTCTTTTCTCTCCAAAACTCTTGAACGTGCCGTCCTTGGCCAGCTCTCCCGCTATCTCTCTCAGAATGACCTTCTTGATCCAAATCAGTCAGGTTTCAAGACTAGTCATTCAACTGAGACTGCTCTTCTCTGTATCACGGAGGCGCTCCGCACTGCTAAAGCTAACTCTCTCTCCTCTGCTCTCATCCTTCTAGACCTATCGGCTGCCTTCGATACTGTGAACCATCAGATCCTCCTCTCCACCCTCTCCGAGTTGGGCATCTCCCGGCGCGGCCCACGCTTGGATTGCGTCCTACCTGACAGGTCGCTCCTACCAGGTGGCGTGGCGAGAATCTGTCTCCTCACCACGCGCTCTCACCACTGGTGTCCCCCAGGGCTCTGTTCTAGGCCCTCTCCTATTCTCGCTATACACCAAGTCACTTGGCTCTGTCATAACCTCACATGGTCTCTCCTATCATTGCTATGCAGACGACACACAATTAATCTTCTCCTTTCCCCCTTCTGATGACCAGGTGGCGAATCGCATCTCTGCATGTCTGGCAGACATATCAGTGTGGATGACGGATCACCACCTCAAGCTGAACCTCGGCAAGATGGAGCTGCTCTTCCTCCCGGGGAAGGACTGCCCGTTCCATGATCTCGCCATCACGGTTGACAACTCCATTGTGTCCTCCTCCCAGGGCGCTAAGAACCTTGGCGTGATCCTGGACAACACCCTGTCGTTCTCAACTAACATCAAGGCGGTGGCCCGTTCCTGTAGGTTCATGCTCTACAACATCCGCAGAGTACGACCCTGCCTCACACAGGAAGCGGCGCAGGTCCTAATCCAGGCACTTGTCATCTCCCGTCTGGATTACTGCAACTCGCTGTTGGCTGGGCTCCCTGCCTGTGCCATTAAACCCCTACAACTCATCCAGAACGCCGCAGCCCGTCTGGTGTTCAACCTTCCCAAGTTCTCTCACGTCACCCCGCTCCTCCGCTCTCTCCACTGGCTTCCAGTTGAAGCTCGCATCCGCTACAAGACCATGGTGCTTGCCTACGGAGCTGTGAGGGGAACGGCACCTCAGTACCTCCAGGCTCTGATCAGGCCCTACACCCAAACAAGGGCACTGCGTTCATCCACCTCTGGCCTGCTCGCCTCCCTACCACTGAGGAAGTACAGTTCCCGCTCAGCCCAGTCAAAACTGTTCGCTGCTCTGGCTCCCCAATGGTGGAACAAACTCCCTCACGACGCCAGGACAGCGGAGTCAATCACCACCTTCCGGAGACACCTGAAACCCCACCTCTTTAAGGAATACCTAGGATAGGATAAAGTAATCCTTCTCCCCCCCCCCTTAAAAGATTTAGATGCACTATTGTAAAGTGGCTGTTCCACTGGATGTCATAAGGTGAATGCACCAATTTGTAAGTCGCTCTGGATAAGAGCGTCTGCTAAATGACTTAAATGTAAATGTAAATGTTAAATTCAGATAGTAGTATTTTTCCTTCCTCTGTGTATCAGGTTCTCCTAGTCTGGAGGAACAGTCCAGCATTAGATCAGTGTTGCTAGTATTCCTCCATATTGTCCATATGAAAGACAACAGCAGCAGCGGTAGTGATAGTGATCCATGTTGTATATTCCTTTATTAAACATGTTGATCTCAGATTTAACAGTGGTGGTAAAGTCACAGAGGACTGACAACACTACCAGAGGAATCCTACCAGCTTTAGTTTAGAGAAGTGTTCACTAACTGATTAGAGGAACTTACATCAGAGACCGAGCATGAGTGAACAGACAGTTCATTATATCTGATCATCATCAGAATAACGATATAATGTTGGTGTGCCTAACAAACGTCATACATTAGTGATGTGATTAAAGAGTTGCTGTGTGATGTTATAAAAATGAGCACATGCATGATAAAATACATTCTAAAGATGTGGGCCTTCCTGGAAACGGAAATAGACTTAAAACATTCATTTGAATAATGCATCTCCCCCTGCTCTGAGTGTTTACCGCCCTGTGAGAACCCACAACAACCATGACTTTTATCACCATCTTCATCTGGACACTTGCTTGCTGCTAACTTTATTGTTGAAAATTAATTAAATCTACACCACAGTAATGTAGATCAATAATCATATTTATATTCAGAACTATTCATTACTATATGTAATATTTAATTCATAGAAATGTTTTTATTAAGTTTTTCAGAATCCAGAGGACAGTACACTGTGACTCAGACTCCTGCAGTGAAAGCTGTTCTCCCAGGACAGACAGTCTATCTGACCTGTAAACAGCAGTAATGTGTATAATGCAGGGACCTCTTCTCACCGTCTTGCCTGGAGGAGCTCCTAAACTCCTTATTTACTCTGCTAAAACCCTTCAGTCTGGGACTCCATCTAGATTCAGTGGCAGTGGATCTGGGAGTGACTTCACTTTAACCATCAGTGGAGTCCAGGCTGAAGATGCAGGAGATTACTACTGTCAGAGTTTACACAGTGGTAATGTGTTCACAAAGTGATAGAGAGCCGTACAAAAACCTCCCTCAGTCAGATTGCAGTGTCTGAGGGGGAAGAGACAGTGACATAGAACACTGGTCACTAGAGGAGGTCAACTGTGACGTGATACAATATGGTTAAAAAGCAATCATTCAGATCAGATGACCATCATCATCATCATCATGGTTATGACTTGTTATATTTGTCATGGCCTGAAAGTGTCCATTAAAGTTACTTGATGTTTTGAAACACAATACCTGTCCATATGCAAAGCAAGATCCATAGGAGTAAAACAAAATATGTTATGACCTCAACATTACTTCAAAGTTACAATCACTTCAGCCCCCAAAACAAGTCCTCATATGGACCGTTAACCAAATGTCTGATTTAAATTGATGCAATCTTCTAGCATTATATTAACTTTTTTTCATGAGCAGATTACTAACCGCTAGATCTGTGAATGAGACTGTGAATGACGCTGGCTTCAAACATGAGACACATGTACACTACATACAGTATTTACATAAACTATCTACACTACACTACTACATACACTATATAAACTATCTACATAATGTACACTACATACACTATCTAAATACACTATCTACACTATCTACATAGATTATCTACATACACTATCTGCACGACATACCTACACTATCTACATTATTTACACTACATACACTATCTACATACACTACCTACATGATCTAAATACACTATCTACACTACACGACCTACTCTACATACACTACATACACTATCTACACTGTCTATATACACTATCTACACTACACTACATACACTATCTACATACACTATCTACACTACACTACCTACACTACATACATGATCTACACTACATACACTACCTACACAATCTACATACACTATCTACACTATCTACATACACTGTCTACATACACTATCTATCTACACTACATACACTAGCTACATACACTATATACACTATATATACTACATACACCATCTACACTACACGACCTACACTGTACATGCAGTATCTACATAAACTATCTACACTACACTACTACATACACCATCTACACTATATAAACTATCTACATCATTTACACTACATACACTGTCTAAACTACACTACATACACTATCTACACTACATAAACTATCTACATAATTTATACCACATACACTATCTACACTACAGTACATACACTACATACACAATCTACAACATACACTATCTACATACACACACTATCTACATACACACTTTATCTACACTACACTACACTACACTACACTACACTACACTACACTACACTATCTACATAAAGTGTCTAGGTGTTCCACAGTGATACAAATCTGTACAAAAACCTCCCTCAGTCAGACTGCACAGTGACTGTCTTGCTACAGCTGGGACCTACTGTAGGTGCTGAGGGAACCAAGTATAGTTATTGTATCTGACCACTAGAGTGGAGTTAAAAAGCAGCCATAACTTATGCTTGAGATCAGTCAGTCCTAACCCACTGGGCACACACTGATAGAATCAACGTTGTTTCCACATCGTTTCAATAAAATTAAGTTGAACCAACTTGGAAAAGACGTTGAATTGACGTCTGTGCCCAGTGGTAAGGCTTCATAATGCGTGTGATAGTGCAACATGAGAGGAGATGGCAGAGAAACATGGTTTCCTGCTGTCTGGGGATTGAGGATCAAACGTTTTTTGATTCATAAGGATCTGTCTCTGTCGGTCAGCATGGAACTGGTATTTCCTTCAGCCTACGGCTTTTTTCTTTTGTGACGAGAACAAGCCCCTCTTATGGCCCTCACTGAGATCATCCAGAGCAGGATAGCTTACTCACACACACACACACACACACACACACACACACACACACACACACACACACACACACACACACACACACACACACACACACACACACACACACACACACACACACACACACACACACACACACACACACACACACACACAGCGGGCAGTTAAACTGTCATACTGTGGTCACACACACTGATGATGTGACTCAAAGAGGGGGTGAAACAAAAAAGTGTCAGCACACACTCTGTGGCCACACAGCAGCAATAGATATTTAGGCAACAACAAAGTCCAGTCTCAGTAGAGAATGTCTCTGATGTTGTGTAATGTCAAAATCTCTGATTAGACAGACATAGACAAGGTAGGAACCTGCGATACATGGTGTTGTGTCAAAATATATGACAGTCCAAATTATATAGTTCTAGTAAGCGGTTGATTAATGTCTTATTGCCGTTGTCCCTTGTTTAAGTGAGACCCTATATCAGCCCATATATTATAGAGATATCAGCTCCGATATGTCAAAGATACCAAATAAGAGATTTCAGCTCTGTTCTCTCAGGGATATCACCCAAGAAGAATCAGAGATACCAGTCCAGAGTGACACCCGTCCAGAGTGACACCAGTCCAGAGTAATACCAGTCCAGAGTGACACCAGTCCAGAGTGACACCAGTCCAGAGTGACACTTGTTCAGAGTGACACCAGTTCAGAGTGACACCAGTCCAGAGTGACACCAGTCCAGACGGGGAGCTTTCTGATCTCTATGCAGTGCTTGATGTTGGCTTCTTCTGCTCCCTCAGTGGTGATCAGGCTTCCCCCATTATTGGTGTGTCAGTTGGACTGGTGACTGGTGGAATAGGGATGGTTATGGTCCGTTCCACATCAGTGGACAGCCTTCTATGGCCTCTCTCAAGGTTACTCTCTGGGGAGCCTCCTCTTCTAGATTTAATCTATGGAACAGAATATCACGTTGAATCATTCAATACCATACACCAGTGCTATTCAGTCCTGGAGAGCCAGGGTGCAGGCTTTTGTTCTGGCCAAGTACTAACACATTTGATGATTAGTTGAAATGTTGATTTAGGTGTGTAGTAGTAGCGCTGGGCTGGAACAAGAGTCAGCATACCCTGTAGGTCTTCTGGGCCAGACACTGTCATACAGCCTGAGCAAGCCATTCACATTGTTAACTTACCGCCCACACAATGAGGAACACGCAGGCTGTGACTGGGATCGGAAGCAGGGACAGCAGACTCCCCCTTGACCGAGTCTGTTCATGATCCTGTGCTTCACTTCCTGAGAGAGATAACAACATGCTCTGTGAGGAAGAGACTTGTGAATGCTGTATGTTGGGGCTGAATCGATACTGTGTGTTGGGGCATGTTTCTTACCTGGTGTAGTAGGGGCAGGGCAGGGTGGAGGCACACAGCGGAATCCTCCTTCTCCCTGAGCTGCAGAATTCAAAATGTCTCTGATATAGTCGAAATACTGCCCAGACGGCCATTTGACCGCCTTATAGTGGCATTTAAAGACTTGCATTGTTGCCTCCTGGAAGTACAGACAAACAAAGTAAACATCAGGATGGTTGCACCACTTAATACAGTCAATAAACTGGGTCTACAGTAACTGGGTCTACAGTAACTGGGTCTACAGTAACTGGATCTACAGTAACTGGGTCTACAGTAACTGGATCTACAGTAACTGGGTCTACAGTAACTGGGTCTACAGTAACTGGGTCTACAGTATCTGGGTCTACAGTAACTGGGTCTATAGTTACTGGGTCTACAGTAACTGGGTCTAAAGTAACTGGGTCTACAGTAACTGGGTCTACAGTAACTGGGTCTACAGTAACTGGGTCTACAGTAACTGGATCTACTGGCAGAACTGACAGGCATTACCAGCTCCTCATGATCAAATTTGAAGCGTAGATTTTGCAGCATGGTGATGAAGATCATAATATTATCTTTGTTGGAAGAAATGGCACCAAACACCCGGGCCAGTTCCCTGAGGCTTTGTTCCAGTGGATAGATATTCAGTAGAACCCAGCACACACCACTCTGGAGTAAGAAAAGGGAGAAAACTGACTAGGTTACATATGATTCCAATCTACAGATTGTAAATAAAACAAAAATGTTCCTCTACAAAAATGCTGCCAAAGTTTAAGGCCACCCAACTTCTCTCCTTCTAAAAGTTTTGTTTTTGAGAAATTCTACTCACCGTCTCTTTGGGAATATAATGCATAGAAATGTTATAATCCTTTGGAATATTGTGTTTCTGAAAAAATAAATTAGTATTATTTGGCCCATTCTTCTGTATCAAAAGAAGAGATTTAAAGTTGTTTTTAGGACAAAATAAACTCTAAATAATCACCAGACTAGTTTTGCATAGTAGAGTTCAGGTTAGAGTATCTTACCAATAACATCAGCCTGCTCACGTCATCTGTGACAGGATTCCCAAATCCTCCTGAGCATACTCCAAGACTTGTGAATAGAAATAGGAGGACACACGTGGTCGTCCGAATCTGACAGAGGAAGCACATCAGAAAGGGAAGACTTTCCTTTCCCAGCCCCTCCATACATGGCTTTCTTTTCTAAATCTGTATATGACTTCACTTTCTCATCAACCCTCAAGTTAATTATAGAAACGTTCTAAAAACAAAAATCACAAAATATTCAGGAAAATCTGATAATACATAAAAATATGGATTTCTACTCACTTTGCTCTTCATATGGAACTTGAGAAGTTAATGAGGAAGACTTGAAATCCAATGTTTCTTTCTTCAGGCAGAGGACTTGTCATGATGACATGTAAATACTACAGACCAGGGTCCGGCTGACTAGTGTCGCAAGGGCCGCCTACGGGCACTACTGTCTGTCACTCACCCGCACGCACACACACATTTTAGAAACTCTTACTTGTTTGATATTTGTGGTCTATCTAAATGGGGGAATCACTTTTTTTTAAAGAGTTGTAGTCCCGTTTCCGTTCATAACCTGCCCTGAGCCTCTTCAAGTACCAAGCACCATCTCATAAAAACGTCTCTGTGCTGATTCCCTAACATTTCCAGCTAAATATTTATCATAAATGTTATCAAATAGATTGTGAATCAATATCCAGTGTAGTATCCAAGAATATGAGGAGGATATTTGGCTGTGATATGGATTAGAAGTATGTCTGAGAGCCTGAGAGGAGAGACAGTCTGTGATTCATATGCTTTGATTCATCTGACCTTTTGTGTACGGCACAAGGACAGCATTGTGTGACCAGATCACTGTCACTCAGTCAGACACTCAGTCACATAGTGTGTGTATGTGTGTGTGTGTGTGTGTGTGTGTGTGTGTGTGTGTGTGTGTGTGTGTGTGTGTGTGTGTGTGTGTGTGTGTGTGTGTGTGTGTGTGTGTGTGTGTGTGTGTGTGTGTGTGTGTGTGTGTGTAAGCGAGGGAGAGTGTCTGTGAGATCTTGTGACAACAAAAGTTGCTCGGTGAGAGTGCACAGAGTGGTTGGTAGCATATATGAGTCAGACATCATGGAGGAGGATGAACGTACAACTCATGTGACAAATCACTCACTTGTTACTCGTTGTAAGGTTTTGATCAGGCACACACAAGGTTACTTAACAAAGTACATTTTGTCTGTGTCTGTGTAGGACATTAGGAGCCAATAGGGGAGGTGGTACGAAACGCATGGAGAACAAGAAAAACAAGGTGCCAGATGTATTTACAAGGGAATGAAGATACTGTAACTCTAAAGTGAACACAAATATATCTAGACAATGTTTTTATATTAGTGTCTGTCTTACAATATGGGACAGTATTGATACTGCTTTTTTTATGAATAAATAAACCACACAAAAATTCTGGTCATCTCACTGTTTTCAACCGCGTTCATATCACAGGTGTCCTGTATCATCAGACTGTTGCTCCATTTGCATATGAAGACAATTTGCATTGGTAGCACATGCTTCAGTGTTCTTAAAGTGTTTATAGTCCTGTGAGTTAAACGTGTGCTTTATAGAAGCCACACAACATAAGACAAAAATGACTTTTATCTCCGTAACTATCTTGGTCCTTGCATTTTACACAAATGGTAAGTTAGGAATTACTTCAGTAATTGACCTTAAAGCATTCTATTTTAATATTATTATCCTAATTTGAACAGAAAGTCTTTATTCTAATATTCGTATTTGAACTGAAACAGGTTTAATCTAAAGCAAAGACTGCAAATTCATGTTTGTTTATCTCTTCCAGGCTGTGCAGGGGACATTCTATTGACCCAGACTCCTGCAGTTGTCATGGTCCAGTCTGGAGAGTCTGCCACGATCAGCTGTAAAGCCAGTAGTGCCATTGACGATGACTTGGCCTGGTACCATCAAAAACCTGGAGAAGCTCCTAAATTCATCATCGACTTTAACACAGGTTTCACATCTGGTCGATATCAAGGCACTGGATATGATATTGATTTCACTCTGACCATCAGTGGAGTTCAAGCTGAAGATGCAGGAGATTACTACTGTCAGCAGCATGAAGCTGCTCCGTTCACACAGTGATACAGAGCCAAACAAAAACCTCCCTCAGCTGTAGAGGAAGTGATCTAAATCTGCCTACTGGGGACTTTCACAAATGTTGTGTTGAAATACATTATTAATATTTATCATGAAAAGGATTATCATGACAAATACAGGTAAGCTCAAGGCCCAATCTGAATATAATATCAGTTAATATGCCAGTGTGAGTGTGTATTTATGCACATTTAGGTGTAATATTTGTGCTGTGGAGAAAATTACCAGGCAAGAGACAGGAGCACAGTTAGTGTCGTTTAGTAAGAACATCTCGTTTAGTAAGAACAATCTTCCCAGCTCTGCAGATTTTGCTGCGAGGAGGCAGAGTCATTAGATCATTTATTTTGGTACTGTCCATATTTAGCTCGTTTTTGATCACAGGTCCAGAAATGGCTGAAGAACTTCAACATTTACCTAGAATTAACGCTACAGATAGCAATACTGGTGATTTGAAAAATCACTGTAAATTGATCAATAATATAATAATTATTTTAGCAAAAATTTTTATCTTTCATTTACAATCTGTAGAAACTATGAGAATAGAAAGGTTCAGCACTTTTGTGAAGCATCACAGCACAGTTCAGAAATATATGGCTAATAGAAATCCAGAATGGATGGTGTTAAGAGATAGATGGGAGGGGTTGAATGGAGCTGAATGGTGGGGACTAATAACAACAAGATAACAAATGTAAAACATTCGTGGTCTGTGAAATGTACATAGGTTCAGAACTGTTGTGAAACAGCACAGATACAAATAGAAACTGGATGTACATCAGAAATAGAGGAAGGCCAGAACTAAAAACAAACAAAATGTAACTATTGTAAAATAGATTGTGTCTGTAAAATGTGTAAAGTATGTATAAACTGAAGATAGAAGCCTAAGTGTTATTATTTATTAGTTTACTCCTATTGGGCCGAGGAGTGGAAGGGTTTGCGGGGAACAATAAAGGCACATTAAAAAAAAGTGTAAAGGTGTATGTATGTATGTATGTATGTATGTATGTATGTATGTATGTATGTATGTATGTATGTATGTATGTATGTATGTATGTATGTATGTATGTATGTATGTATGTATGTATGTATGTATGTATGTATGTATATATATATACAGTTGAAGTTGGAAGTTTACATGCACTTAGGTTGGAGACATTAAAACTTGTTTTTCAACCACTCCACACATTTCTTGTTAACAAACTATAGTTTTGGCAAGTCGGTTAGGACATCTACTTTGTGCATGACACAAGCAATTTTTCCAACAATTGTTTACAGACAGATTATTTAACTTATATTCACTGTATCACAATTCCAGTGGGTCATAAGTTAACATACACTAAGTTGACTGTGCCTTTAAACAGAAAATTATGTAATGGCTTTAGGAGCTTCTGATAGGCTAATTGACATCATTTCAGTCAATTGGAGGTGTACCTGTAGATATATTTCAAGGCCTACCTTCAAACTCAGTGCTTCTTTGCTTGACATCATGGGAAAATCTAAAGAAATCAGCCAAGATCTCAGAAAAAAAACTGTAGACCTCCAGAAGTCTGGTTTATCCTTGGGAGCAATTTCCAAACGTCTGAAGGTACCACGTTCATTTGTACAAACAATAGTACGCAAGTATAAACACCATGGGACCAAGCAGCCGTCATACCGCTCAGGAAGGAGACGCGTTCTGTCTCCTAGAGATTAATGTACTTTGGTGCAAAAAGTCCAAATCAATCCCAGAACAACAGCAAAGGACCTTGTGAAGATGCTGGAGGAAACGTGTACAAAAGTATCTATATCCACAGTAAAACGAGTCCTATATCGACATAACCTGAAAGGCCGCTCAGCAAGGAAGAAGCCACTGCTCCAAACCACCATAAAAAAAGCCAGACTACGGTTTGCAACTGCACATGGGGACAAAGATCGTACTTTTTGGAGAAATGTCCTCTGGTCGGATTAAACAAAAATAGAACTGTTCGGCCATAATGACCATTGTTATGTTTGGAGGAAAAAGGAGAAGGCTTGCAAGCTGAAGAACACCATCCCAACTGTGAAGCACAGGGGGGTGGCAGCATCATGTTTTGGGGGTGCTTTGCTGCAGGAGGGACTGGTGCATTTCACAAAATAGATGGCTTCATGAGGAAGGAACATTATGTGGATATATTGAAACAACATCTCAAGACATCAGTCAGGAAGTTAAAGCTTGGTCGCAAATGGGTCTTCCAAATGGACACTCCAAGCATACTTCTAAAGTTGTGGCAAAATGGCTTAAGGACAACAAAGTCAAGGTATTGGAGTGGCCATCACAAAGCCCTGACCTCAATCCCAACTGAAAAGGCGTGTGCGAGCAAGGAGGCCTACAAACCTGACTCAGTTACACCAGCTCTGTCAGGAGGAATGGGCCAAAATTCACCCAACTTATTGTGGGAAGCTTGTGGAAGGCTACCCAAAATGTTTGACGCAAGTAAAACAATTTTAAGGCAATGCTCCCAAATACTAATTGAGTGTATGTAAACTTCTGACCCACTGTGAATGCAAATAAAAATGCAATTTAATTACTTAAAAATCATACAATGTGATTTTCTGTTTTTTTGTTTTAGATTCCATCTCTCACAGTTGAAGTGTACCTATGATAAAAATGACAGACCTCTACATGCTTTGTAAGTTGGAAAACCTGCAAAATCGGCAGTGTATCAAATACTTGTTCTCCCCAATGTATATGTGTATATTGTTATATGTATGTATGCATACTGTATAGATATATATATTTACAAAAAAAACACAAAAAAAGACATATCGTGCCCTACAGCTCCCCGGCCCAAAACTGCGCATGTGCACAATCTATTAGGTTTTGTAACATAACACTGCCGTAATACATTACTGCTTAGTAACAGCATAGTAACTAATATAGACAGCTATAGATCACCGATGCTACACTCCTCCCCCCGTAGTGTTTAACTCCTAGACAACAAGGTAAATACTAATGCAATATCTGAACAATGCATTCTTAAATATTTCTCAACTAAAGGGTTAAAGCAGACCTTCCAGAGCCCAGCACAAATCCAGGGTATTATTCCGCCCCGAAGATGGAACTTGTGTCCAAATAACTAATCCCGGTAATGTCCTTTTTCTTTCTTTTTTATCTAGGACATATTAAAGTGTTTGTTTGTTTTACTGTTCGTTACCTCCTGAAACAGCTCAACTCACAGGTCAAGCTTTGAGGTACCCTTCGCTGTCGAACAGGATATCTCCGCTCCTACTGGGCTTCCTGTGGTGGGACAGGTTCAGGTGGAAGGTCAGCCTCTGTCTCTCCCATACGTCCACAGTCAGGAGAATAGTCCCGGGGGTCGTTATTGTCCTTGTTCTCTCTGCATGTCTCTGCCGGGGCGTTGAACCATAGCATATGATCCACATGAACATTGACATGGCGATAACCAACTTGGACGTGGTAAGTCAAAGTTTCTCCGCGTTGCAAGATCACACCTGAGGTCCACAGGTGCTTGGGGTGTCTGAAATCACATAGCATTACACTCTCTCCCTCTTTCATTCCAAGACGTCCTTTGAGTGTCTATCATAAGCTTTCTTCTGCTGTAGCTGGTGCTTTGCCACAGTGTTTGACAAGTCTGGTTTCAACAATGTCAGGCAGGTACGTGGTTGGTGTTTCAGAAACAGTTCAGATAGTGTACGTTCCGTTACTGTGTGTGGTGTGTTATGATAAGTAAACAGGAAACAGGGAAGCCTTTGGTGGGTGGGCACAGACTGAACCTTGAGTCCAGTCCAGGCCTTCTTAAAGGTTTGCACGGCTCTCTCCACTGCTCCGTTTGATGCTAGATGGTAAGGTGGTGACAGGATACCCCTTACTCTGTTGCTCTTGAGAAACATTTCAAAATCGACGTGAAAGGAGGGCCATTGTCCGAGACAAACTCCTTGACTAGTCCAAAGGATGCAAACAGGTGTCTGAGAAGATTGATGGTCTTCCATCCATTTGGAATGGACATCGACAACAAGGAAATGTTGCTTGTCATTCTCAGTGTAATACACATGGATGCATTCCCATGGTGTAGCAGCCCAGGACCATGGATGAAGAGGTGCAGTAGCAGGCTTGTTGCGAACAGCTTCACAGGTTGAGCAGTGGCTTACATACTACTGAATGTCCTGATCCAGTCCAGGCCACCACAGATAACTGCGGGTGAGTGCTGTCATTCGAGTGATCCCTGGATGTCCCTCATACAAGACAGATAGCATTCTCCCCCTGAATTTGTGAGGTAACACCACCCTTGATCCCCACAGAGCACATCCTTCATCAGTACACAACAGGTCTTTCTTGTTGATGAATGGACAAAGGTTATTGCTGTTAATGAAGGTTGGCCAGCCGGCCAATGTTAAGTCCAAGACTTTTGAAAGCACTGGGTATTTCCTTGTTTCCTCTGCTATGTCTGAAGCAGATATGGGCAGTTTGGCGATGAGATAGATCTGGAAGACTGCTCTATCATCTTCACTGTCTGAGTCACTTTTGCATGGTAGTCTTGATAGTGCTTCGGCATTATTAGTGGTGACTGGATCGTCTGTATTCAATATCGTAGTCATAGGCTTGCAGTATCAGTGCCCAACGTTGCATTCAAAGTGCAGCCAGGGTTGGTATGGCTGATTTTGGTCCCAGGATGGTCAACAGAGGCTTGTGATCTGTCAGCAGTTGGAACTTCCTTCAGTAGAGGTATTTGTGAAACTTCTTCAGTCTGAATATTATGCTCAGGGCTTCCTTCTCAATTTGAACATAATTTTTCTCACTTGGTGACAGAGTCCGTGATGCATATGCAATAGGGTGTCTCGTCACCTGACGGTAGAACATGTGATATGACGGCCCCTACTCCTTCATCTCTGTGTCGTAGTGGGAAAGCCTCTTGCTCTTTAGCAGACACTGTTTGCAAGTCTTGAATGCTTATTCGCATTGTGGAAGCCAATTCCACTTTGTATCGGCCTCCAGCAGTTGGTGAAGTGGATGCAACAATGTGGACAAGTTTGCCACAAACTTTCCGTAATAGTTCAGGAACCCCAAAAATGACCTCAGCTCTGAGACATTTGTGGGTTCTGGTGCGTTTACGATTGCTTCCACCTTGCTGTTGGTTGGGTGCATGCCTTGTGCATCAATCTTGTATCCGAGATATTCCACTGAGTCCTGGAGAAACTCACACTTGCTGCGTTTCATTCTCACTCCGTATTTCTCCAGTCTTGACATCACTTTGTCCAGCACTACAAGGTGCTCTTCAATGGTTGGTGCTTGCACGAGGATGTCGTCCATGAAACACACAACATTGTCTATGCCGTCCAAGATCTAATCCATTGTGTGTTGGAATAGCGCTGGAGCTGTCGAGATTCCATAGGCCAAGTGATTGAATCTGAATAGCCCGTTGTGTGTATTGATGGTCAGATAGTGTTCTGACTCCGGATCCAGCTTCAGTTGCTGATAAGAGAATGACAGGTCCAGCTTACTGAAAACCTTCCCACTCGCTAGAGTGGCAAACAGATCTTCAGCGTTTGGTAGTGGATATTCCTCTGGTAGTATGCAGTGATTTACTGTGACCTTGTAGTCTCCACACGTTCTGACGGTCTTGTCTTTCTTTGGGACTACAACAATCGGAGCGGCCCAGTCGCTCCTTTCCACTTTTGTGATGATGTTATTCTTCTGTAGGCGGTCCAGTTCCTTCTCTACTGCTTCCTTAAGAGCATATGACAGATAGGCTTGATTCCTTCGTGCACTCTGACTTTTACTAGTGAAGTTTTCCTTCTCGCCGTAGGTAGCCATCTTTAAAAATATCTTTGTGCTTCACCAGCATGTTAGTGAGTGTAGCCTGACTCACTGGTTTGTCATTTCTCAGACTAATGATTTCTCCCCAGTTCAGCTTGATGTTCTATAACCAGTTTCTGCCTATCAGGCTGGTATCTCTCCTTTAACAATGATAAGCGGTAGCGTCCACACCTTCCCCTTATACCAGACTGGTACGTGGATCTGCCCCAACACAGGAATAGTGTCACCAGTGTATGGTGAAAGGCGGATGGAAGTTGGCTGAAGTGGGCACTCGTTCAGTTTTTCTTTGTAGATTCTCTCAGGAACAAGAGATACAGACGCTCCAGATTTCCAGCTAAGTCCATGTTGAGATAGATTCCATCTTTCTTAGTTGTTGAGCTGTGTACACTGTGAACAGTTCTACTACTGATCCAGCTGTGCCTTCCTCTTCTTGTGCTGCGTCTGACACCTTGTGCGCTCTTGCTGTGCATTTTGGAGCTTTACATACTAAATGTTCAACCTTTCCACAATTGTGGAACTTTTCATTTTGGAATCGGCATTCACTGTGCTGATGATTATCTCCCCAACATCTGTAGCAACTTGGCTTAGTCCTTTGTGATATAGGCTGCTGTGTTCTTGTGTAGCCTTGAGGACGGGACTGAGAAAAGTGTGACTTTTGTGGGCCTCTTCCTCCACGTGTGTCACTGACCTTGTGAAATCCTTTCTGACGTTCTGCGTGTCCTGATAGCTCAATTGTATCCCTGTGGGCAAGCTGGAGTCCAAGTGCGACTTGTGAGACCACATAGAAACTTATCTCGGAGAGCATCATCAAGAAATTGTGCACACTCACATGTACCTGCCAGTCTTTTCAAAGCAAGGATGTAGTCAGCCACAGTTTCCCCTTGACTCTGGTGACTTTGGTAGAATTTGAAACGTTCTGCAATGAGAATTGGTTTGGGCTTGAAATGCCTTATAATATATGCCTTGAAAGAGTTTCAGTCAGTTCTGCATAGGTCAACTCCACTGCTTTTTTTTTTGGTTCAATGAGACCTTTCAGCAATCCATATAATGCCTATTTTCGATGGGTTCAAATTGAACCAACAGAGGGCAGTGTCACTATTCTCGACTCCAATAGGCTTGCTACTTGGCAGCTCCCGAACACTGTACCTGCTAGCAGTGCTTAGAATAAACAGTCTTCTACTGGTGGAACAAAATTACTGACGATTTACATCATGATACTGAGTTTCATTACTCACACAAAATTCTTCCCTTAAAGCAATGTCTGGTTAAAAGAAGCTTAATCACCTCATCGCCACTAATATTTGTGTTGTGGAGAAAACTACCAGACAGGAGACGGGAGTATAGTTAGTGTAGTTTAGTAAGAACATCTTGTGTCCTACAGCCCCCTGCCTAATAGTGTGCATGTGCACTATCTATTAGGTGTTGTAACATAACACTGCCGTAATACATTACTGCTTAGTAACAGCATAGTAACGAATATAGACAGATATAGATCACAATACTAAATTAGGTAAGGTTGGTTCAGACAGAATTAACACTGGCAGAGCAAGTGTGCAAAATGTATAAATCATCCAGACATTTGTGTAGGCCTAAAAAGTATTTGTGTATTCAAGAGTAGGCCTATCCTGCGCTATAGGTTTTTACATTGTTTTTCATAGTCTACACGTCAAATTCCAGCACGCTAGGATTACTTTCTGACTCATGGCAACGACACTAACTGGATCACTGAGGTATAATAAGAACTGGGGACTGTGTCCAAGATTGTTGTTTTCAAGGTAATCTACTCACGTTCACATGTACCTCTTCATGGACCGTCTGTTACGGTTGCATCCTGTTGAAATGGACAAACCACAGGAGTTTTGTGGCACCTTAATTGGGGAGGATGGGAGGGCGGGCTCGTGGTAATGGCTGAAGCGGAATGGTGTCAATACATCAAACACATGGCTTCCATGTGTTTGATGTCATTCCATTCACTCCATTCCAGACATTATTATGTCCATGTAACGCTTTGTAGGTTAGCAGTAAAACCTTGAAATCAGCCCTAGCCTTAACAGGAAGTCAGTGTAAAGAGTGTAGCTAGCCAGTGTAGCTAGCACTGGAGCAATATGATCAAATTTTGGGGTTCTGGTCAAGATTCTAGCAGCCGTATTTAGCACTAACTAAAGTTTATTTAGTGCTTTATCTGGGTAGCCGGAGAGTAGAGCATTGCATCACTCTAATCTAGAAGTGACAAAAGCATGGATTAGCTTCTCTGCATAATATTTGGACAAAAGGTTTCTGATTTTTGCAATGTTACAAAGATGGAAAAAAGCTGCCCTTGAAATATTCTTGATATGTTTGTCAGGGTCCAGAGTAACGCAGAGGTCCTTCACAGTTTTATTTGAGATGATTGTAAAATCATCAAGATTAATTGTCAGATCAAACAGCGTATATCTTTGTTTCTTGAGACCTATAACTAGCATCTCTATTTTATCCAAGTTTTAAAGTAACACATTTGCCGCCAACCACTTCCTTAAGTCTGAAACACAGGCTTCCAGGGTAGGCAATTTTGGGGCTTCACCATGTTTCATTGAAATGTACAGCTGTGTGTGGTCTTCATAGCAGTGAAAGTTGACATTGTGTTTCCAAATGACATCACCAATAGGTAAAATATATAGTGAAAACAATAGTGGTCCTAAAACGGAACCTTGAAGAACACAGAAACGTACAATTGATTTGTCAGAGAAAAATCATCCAAAGAGAAAAACTGATATCTTTCCGACAGATATGATCTAAACCAGGCAATAACTTGTTCATGTAGACCAATTAGGGTTTCCAATCTCTCCAAAAGAATGTGATGATCGATGGTGACAAAAGCGGCACTAATGTCTAGGAGCACAAGGACAGATGCAGAGCCTTGGTCTGAATCCATTCAAAAGTAATTTACACCTTCACAAGTGCAGTTTCAGTACAATGATGGGGTCTAAAACCAGACTGGAGCGTTTCCTGTACATTACTTGTCTTTTGACCTCACCCTTTCCCAGTCCCCTCCCACTCACAAGGCAGGCAATACACTTGACTTCATCTTTATAAGAGGCTGGTCACCCACTAATCTCACTGCAACCCCCCTCCAGGTCTATACTTTGTTTCCTTTTCTGTCTCCCTTTCCTCCAATTCTAGGAGGCTCTCCGCACTGCCAAAGCTGAATATCTCTCCTCTGTTCTCATCCTCCTAGATCATTGGTTCCCAAACTGTTATAGTCCCATAGCCCTTCAAACATTCAACCTCCAGCTGCGTACCCACTCTAGCACCAGGGTCAGCGCATTATCAAATGTTTTTTTGCCATCATTGTAAGCCTGCCACACACACACTATACGATACATTTATTAAACATAAGAATGAGTGTGAGTTTTTGTCACAACCTGGTTCGTGGGAAGTGACAAAGAGCTCTTATAAGATCAGGGCACAAATAATAATATAATAATAATCAATAATGTTGCTTTTTATTTAACCATCTTACATATTAAACCTTATTTGTTAATCGAAAATTATGAATAACTCACCACAGGTTAATGAGAAAGGATGGTACATAACTCTGGAATGTTGGGTTGTATTGGAGAGTCTCAGTCTTAAATCATTTTTCGAACACAGTCTGTGCCTGTATTTAGTTTTCATGTGAGTGAGGGCCGAGAATCCACTCTCACACAGGTACGTGATTGCAAAGGGCATCAGTGTCTTAACAGTGCGGTTTGCCAAGGCAGGATACTCAGAAATCTGGCAGTGGCTTCTGTTTAAATTCTATTTTAACAGAACCGCTTGTTGCAATTTCGATGAGGCTCTCTTGTTCAGATATCGGTAAGTGGACTGGAGGCAAGGCATGAATGGGATAACGAATCCAGTTGTTTGTGTCATCAGTTTCAGGAAAGTACCTGCGTAATTGTGCACCCAACTCACTCAGGTGCTTCGCTATGTCACATTTGACATTGTCTGTAAGCTTGAGTTCATTTGCACACAAAAAATCATAGAATGATGGAAAGACCTGTGTTTTGTCCTTGTGAATGCAGACAGAGAAGAACTCCAACTTCTTAATCATAGCCTCAATTCTGTTCCGCACATTGAATACAGTTGTGGAGAGTCCCTGTAATCCTAGATTCAGATCATTTAGGCAAGAAAAAACATCACCCAGATAGGCCAGTCATGAGAGAAACTCGTTTATCATGCAGACAAGTGAAATGATGGTCAGTAAAGAAAACTTTCAGCTTATCTCTCAACAAAACGTGTCAATACTATGCCCCTTGATAACCAGTGCACTTTACCATGTTGTAAAAGCGTTACATGGTCGCTGCCCATATCATTGCATAGTGCAGAAAATACCCAAGAGTTCAGGGGCCTTGCTTTAACAAAGTTAACCATTTTCACTGTAGTGTCCAAATCGTCTTTCAAGCTGTCAGGCATTCCCTTGGCAGCACCGCCTCTCGGTGGATGCTGCAGTGTACCCAAGTGGCGTTGAGAGCAACTGCTTGCACGCGCGTTACCACTCCACTATGTCTCCCTGTCATGGCTTTTGTGCCATCAGTACAGATACCAACATGAGCAGCAGCTAGGTTTGGCTACATATGGACCGTTAGCTGAATATCTGCAAGAGAGTAATGGTTAATGTGATTGGATGTTAATTATTTGACTAGGCTACCTGTATTTGACATTGTGTTGTTATTTCGCTGAACACTAGATGGTTAGATTAATTTGGGGCAGTGAAATGAGGCTACTCAGGTGAGAAAAAAACCTCACACAAATGTATAGCCCTGTCGGAAAATATAAATGGACTGTTTTTAAATGTGAATCACAGTTTTATTTGGCATACCCCTGATGGCATTGCGCATTCCCCTGGTCATACCCCAGTTTGGGAATACCTGTCCTAGATCTATCCTCTTCCTTCGAAACCGTGAACCATGAGATCCTCCTCTCCACCCTCTGAGAACTGGGCATCTCAGGCTCTGTACACTCTTGAATTGCATCCTACCTGGCAGGCCGCTCATACCAGGTGACATGCAGATGATCTTTGTCTGCACCACATACTCTCACTACCGATGTCCACCAGGGCTTGGTTCTGGGCCCTCTTCTGTCTATACACTAAGTCACTCGGCTCTGTCATATCCTTACATGGTCTCTCATATCATTGCTATGCGGATGACACTGAACTACTTTTCTCCTCCACCCCTTCTGACACCCAGGTGGCAACACGGATCTGCCCCTCCCCAAATATGTGTCGTTCAGACAATAATTGTTCATACATCATGAATACATAGAGGTGAATTACTTTTATACTATTAAATATGGTAACAAAACTCACTGCATTCCATACAAATGTGCGCAACAAGGCTACAAAGAAAACTAATGGGACTGTAGCGAATGCGTTGATGTCAAAATCGGGGGTGTGAAGTAGGTTTCTATTGAAGGGTTGATCGAGATGGTAATGGCTCTATAGTATTGGAGAAAAGTTGATAAAACTGACCCTCCGTTACATCGTGGCGTGTCATGTCGTTACGTACAGCACGCATAAAGCAACTATTTCTGTCTTACAATCTCTCTCCACCAGGTGTAGCACTTCTATCATCTTTTAAAAACAAGAATTGGACAGTGACGGGGGTAAGGGGGAGATATACCAAGTCATTTTTTGCATCATCGTTGCATGCGATCATCATTCTCAAAGCCGCGGTTTACTTCTAAGATCACTTTAGCACCGCCCTAAAAACTGATGCAAATTTGACACAAACCATCAAATGGGTATGTAATGACACATTGATATCAAAATATTTACCCCTGATACCAACCTTGGTAGAGCATCCTACTGGAAGCTAAATAGCTCATTATTAAATAATGATATAGTTAAATTTGAGGTTAAAGATCTGCTCTCACACTTTTGGGAAAGGGCTTGTGAAGAAAAATCTTATTGCAAGAACTGGGAGTTCTTTAAATGTGAGGTGTCCAAATACCTTAGAAAATATGGTAGTAATCTTGCTAAGACCTGAAGAGCTGAGGAGGAAAAGGTGATCATTAAGATAACTTCCCTTTCTCAGAGTCCCCAGCCAACCTCTCCGGGGAGGAGAAGATGGAACTAATTGAGTTACAAAATAAACTGGAAAATATATATAAATTAAAAGCAGAAGGAGCCTCTATTAGATCTATGAGAAAATGGATTGTGGAGGGAGAACAGAATGTATCCTATTTCTCTAGACTTGATAAATTCCACTCTAAAAATAACACTATCCATATGTTAAACATTGATGGTGTTATTACAGATGACCAAAAAATTAATCGCTAAATCCTGTAGCAATTTTTACAGAAAATTGTATAGCTCTACGTATTGTCAGGAATCCACAGATATGTTTTTTTAAATCACTAAATAATGTTCACTCTATCAGTGATATCGAATCTAAACAGTGTAATGAACCCATCGAAGTTGAAGAGATTATAGTCTATCAAACATCTAAAGAACAATAAATCACCAGGTGTTGATGGAATTACATCAGAATTTTACAAATTATTTTCTGAACAAGTAGCTCCCTTCCTATTTGAAGTCTTTTTAGAGAGTATTAAAAACAATGTTCTCCCTCCTACAGTGAGTCAGGGGTTAATAACACTGATACCTATAAACCTAAAAAAGAAGTGCTGCTCATCAATAACTGGCGTCCAATTTGTCTTCTTAATAATGACTATAAGATATTAATTAGCCTTACTACTTGCAAAAATAATTAAAGAAGTCCTGAATGCAATACTGGAAGTATTACGTTTGTGGGGCGCTAAAATAAGGGCAATTGTACGGACCAAGGCGATGTAGGAGTTTACGTTACTCTTATTTTTACATTTTACCCAAACCTTGACCCGGACGTGCTTTTTTAGTGTTGCTGACGACACACTAATTAGTTTCTGGATGTACCGTTGTTGTTGCCATTTCCACATTTATTAATTTTTATTGCATGTTGATATACTGCTGTATGTTGTTAGATTTGTTGTTTGTTATCCATACATACATTTGATAACAACTTTTCCATCATGGACAAACGAGTCAAAGCTTCTGTCAGTACGGGTAGGGCAGTTTTTTTTCCTTAACTGTTTATGCTATTTACCCCGACTAACGTTAGCTAGAGTAGCTCAAATTCAATTTACAGACAGCCCTAAGTGAACTGTAAAGTAATTTACTAGTATAGCTAACTACATTCATTTCAGGTTAATGTCATGTTGGCTTTCTTTCTAAATGCTCTATTGCTGCTAAATATATTAAAGCCAAAGAGTATAACGCCCATCTGTGTTATAGTCTTATCGTAATATTTTGTATAGCCTTGATGTTGTAGACAAAAGCATTTTTTTTATGCAACTACTGCCTAACATTTTTTCGGTTCTCTCTTCTTTCCATAGGTCCCCCTCTTCCTCTCTCCTCTTTGCGACTATTGGTTTCTCCCCTGCGGCTGATGTATTCATTTGTATGGCATGTGGTGAATCAACGCAATGTGATGCACTATGGGAAGGTCGAGGAGTTTGTAACTGTGGTGACTGAAGCTGTTCCAAAGTTGCTGAGTTACAAACAGAGGGCTCAACTCATCCTGGGCCTGAGAGCAAGGGTGAGTGTTATGTTGTGTGGTCATGGGAGGGGTGGTTTATTATGCTTTGATTGACACATTTGTATCAATGTCAGTAGAAACTAGATGTGTGTAAGGTGGGTGGGGAAGATGCAAGTTTACTCAATATCGCAATGATTCCCATTATTTAGATGATCTTGGAGATGTTCCGCAAGGGTTGTCCACCTAACCCTCAGGCCATCCAAAGTCTCCTGGGAAACATGAACATCAGTGCATCCTCAGGGGTAAGTACATTTTTCTCTCTCCTGCATATGTAACCGTATAACTTTAGTCCGTCCCCTCGCCGGGCTCGAACCAGGGACCCCCTGCACACATCAACATCAGTCACCCACGAAGCATCGTTACCCATCGCTCCACAAAAGCCACGGCCCTTGCAGAGCAAGGGGAACCACTACTTCAAGGTCTCAAAGCGGGTGACGTCACCGCGCACCACCGCTAACTAGCTAGCCATTTCACATCGGTTACACATACATTCAAAGTGTATAACAGCTACTCATTTTAATAGCTTAATTCAGATAACCAGAAAAGTTATACTTGTATCAAATTATTCACATTCTGTGTTACAGCAGCAAGATGTGGAAGTGGAGGAGTCGCAGGCTAACTTTGTGTCGCTGGTCCAAACCCTTTTGAAAAACCCTTATGAGAGGAAGCACTTCTTCCAGGTTTGACATACTTCCTCTCTCTTCATTTCTTCTGACTTGCATTTAGCGGCTCGTCATTCAGGTAGGTTCTCTTATAGACACTGTCACTCTTTCCTTCCCTGTAGGATGAGTTCCATACACAGTATGGCTCCAAGTATGACACAGCACTGCAGGCCCTTGTGGGAGGCTTGGTCTTCAGACTGGAACAACTGTTATCTGTGCCAGATCTCTCCCAGGTATTGAACTGGTAAATGGCAAGTCTATAACTAGTGGTTCACTGATCATACCTAAATTCTGTCATTATTAGATAACAATTTATGTCACATGCCATATTATTGTCTTTACCTCACATGCTAAGCCACCTCCCTTTTGCTGATCTTTGGTTCTTCCTCTCCTTCTCAGATAGCATCTATGATCAGTGCTGCCCCCTCTGACCTGGAGGAGTGTGGGCAGTCTATGTCTGACCCTGAGCAACTGAAGATCCTCCTCCATCACCAGAAATTGCTAAATAAAACCCAGTTCAACAGAAATGGTAGGCTTGAAAACAGTCCATAGGAAGCTTTGGAGTCTACTTGAATCATTATCTGTTATCCTCCCTGTGTGTGTACAGTACATTTATAATCAGCTAGACAAAGAACATTACAAGTTTACAAAACCTTAAATAAAAAGATGCAAAAGCTAAACTTAAGGACGGAAGGCATAGAAATAGCACGCATAGGACCGATATACCACTTTTCAGACTATAACTCACATTTCTATGTACATTTGGTTGGGTCGGGCACAAAGCTACATACGGGACCTTTCAGTTCATTATGAACCATTTAATGATTTTTTTAAACAGGAATATATATAAAAAGCCTAGTCTTCTTCTTAATGTAAAGTACTTCAATATTTTTCATATTTTATTTTTTCTCAGTACCTCTCACTTCTTCTGTGGGTGACTGTGTGCTGTCCTCGCTGTCCTTCCGCCTCGCCTGTGGAAGGCCATCAATGGAGCCAGATTTTGACAAGCCATCAGAATCATTAGAAGCCGCTCTAAGTGTCATGAACCCTGCCTCCTTCAGCGACTTGGAGGATTTGGGAATGATGTCAGATGACTCGCCCCATGATGGAGAAGATAGTACTCTGCAGAGAGAAGAGGGTGCCAAGGATAACGGAAGTGGGGCGAAAAATGCAGTGTGTGACAGTGAAGAAGACGATGCACTGCCAGAGAGCCCGTCTAGTCCTCAAGGTGTTAGCGGACTAGTGGGAGGGTCACCATCAAAAGGGGCACCAACAGTAAGGAGTATGCTGCCAACAGAGAGACACCAACCGCTTGTATCACTGATGAGTAGTTCCTTCACCAAATCCTCTCCTTCACAGATAGTCAAATTAGTCATCCCTGCCACGGTCACCATTGGGAACCAACCGGGTAACCCACCGGTCAAAGTAGCGAGTTTCCACCAGTGGGTCTCCCACATTGCAAGTAACTCGATCTCGCTCCCTTCCTTGCCACCCCTTCCACAAAACAATGATGTAGACAAGGAGATCCGGTCAGGTGACACATGTCTTGGAAGCAGTGTGTTAATTGGGGGTCAGGAAACAGAAGCCAATCTCTTTGAGAGGGCTGTTATCCGAAGGAGATGGGCGCCCAAGCCACAAAGAATAACGGTACCCTCGAAGAGGAAAATCCCTGAGGCAACCATAATTTGCCAGGAGTGTGGGAAGAGTTTTGTCTATCCGTCTCAGCTGGAAAATCACCTCCGCATTCACACAGGAGAGAAACCGTTCAAGTGCACTGAGTGTGGAAGGGCCTTCAGGTCCTTAGGAGGCATGACCACTCATATGAAAAATCACTCTGAAGCGCGGCCATTTAAGTGTGATGAGTGTGACAAGGGCTTTCGGAAAAAGGCTGACCTGAAGAAGCATCAGCTCATCCACACGGGTGCGAAACCACATAAATGCACCATCTGTGGAAAGGGCTTCAGCCAAGCATTCTATTGCAGAATACACATCCAGTCTCATGCAAGTGAAAATAACTTTCCCTGCACTCATTGTCCGAAGAGATTCCCAACCCAATACAAGCTGTCTGTCCATGAGCGCTGGCACACCATGGAGCGCCCGTTCATCTGTGAGCAGTGTGGGATGCGCTTCTTTCATCCCAGTGGGCTGAAGAGGCACATGGGCTATCACATTGGGAACCGCCCGTTCCTGTGTGCCCAGTGTGGAAAGACTTTTGTTTATGAGTTTGACCTGAAGAAACACCAAAGGGACCATGGCCCCAAGCCCAAGATCCCATGCCCTGTCTGTCAGAAGGTGTTTGGCAGCAACGGACTCATCAAGGCCCACATGTTTACACACACCTCTGTAAAACCTTACAGATGTGACATATGTGACAAGACCTTTAAACAGAGCAGCAGCTTGAGCAGTCACAAACGGCTGCACACGGGTGAACGGCCTTACCACTGCGACATGTGTGGGAAGACGTACAAGCTGAATCAGCACCTGAAGGAGCACATAATTATCCATCACACGGCGGAAGGGCACCCTTGTGACCAGTGTGGAAAGGTCTTCAAGTTACCACGTCTTCTGAAGGCGCATGAGCGGTTGCACTCAGGGGAGCGATCTGAGCAACCAAGGAAATACAGTCACACCAGCCGTCGCAGGAGAAATTCCTCCAAAATGAGTTGATTTTCTGCACATTGGCTGCCTTCCACACACATTGACTGGGATGCTATTTTTAATGTCCTGACAAATTGCCAATAGCTGTAATAATATTCCTCATTTTTTTGTTGTAGACTTTAGATTTTGGACCATTTTGGACCATAATTCAGGATATCCTAAATAGACGGAACACTGAAAAATAGTATAATGTCTGGCTTAGTTAATGCAGCAACAAACATGTCTCCTGTTAAATAATAATTTGTGATTGTGTCATTAAAACGTATTTATTTGTTGTTTTTTGTATAGGTTGAAATTCTAATGACATAAGATGTAAATTGACAGCTACTCACTAATCTCTTTCTGAGAGTAGTCAATGATTGCCGGAAGCCTTTACAAAAAATATGCACAACATTTGATGTTGGATAAAGGCAAATAGTCACAATTGTGTGCCACTACTCATTTGTTTTGCTATTTTATTCACAGCAAGGGAAACCAAATGTATGCTGGAACGGTTCTGTGTGATGACTTTTTATAATACATTTAAAGTGTATTAAGCCACAAAATAAAAATTCATACTCAACCAAATATATACAGAAAAATGATGAAATGTGTGTTTTAATCTCAAATGTAATTTCAAGAGAAGAGCAGTAGGATTCAATTGCGGCTCTTATTCCAGGACGATAGGTGGCAGTAATGATCTTATGCTGCCAATCTTATTGTTAATAGTCTGGTCAAAACTGTTCTGGTTTTGGTTCCGTTTACATCTGTTGTCGCCATTTTCATAAATCGTTAATAAGTTGGTGATAGCTATCTATCATGCTAGCTACCTTTACTGTTAGATTTCTACCTATCGTACATATTTGGTAGCATTCCGGCATGGACAAACGAGTCAAGAAGAGGACAGCCAGTACGGGTAGGTTACATTATACGACACTTGCTAACCATGTATTAGCAATCTAACCAATTTGACAAATGTGCACCTGGCTACAGACCCAAGTCACTGCAGTGCAGAGCGCTAGCTATCTAGCGACTATCTTCAATGGATAACTTAGTGTAAAACTGTCTATTTCGGCATGCCTTCTAAATGTAAGTTGGTTAGCCATGTTGCTGGAGGTATTTGTTGCTAAAGAACCTAGAGGATGAAGCCACACACCCTAACATGTTGTTCTATCGTCTTGCTATAGCTCCCCCACTTCCTCTCTCCTCTTTGCGACTATTGGTTTCTCCCCTGCGGCTGATGTATTCATTTGTATGGCATGTGGTGAATCAACGCAATGTGATGCACTATGGGAAGGTCGAGGAGTTTGTAACAGTGGTGACTGAAGCTGTTCCAAAGTTGCTGAGTTACAAACAGAGGGCTCAACTCATCCTGGGCCTGAGAGCAAGGGTGAGTGACATGATATGTGGTTTTGACACATTTGTGTATTAGAAAAATCATATACAATTTTGTCCCATTATTTTAGATGATCTTGGAGCTGTTCCGCAAGGACCCACCCAACCTTCAGGACATCCAACGTCTCCTGGAAAAGATGAACATCTTGGGAGTAAGAATATTTCTCTCTTGTGTGGAAATTCCGCCCCATACAAGTGAACAACTCACACCTGTAACACAGCATACAAAAAGATTTCTGTCAATACCATTCTCGGACGACTACTTAAAAGAGAGTAACATTTGCACATTTAGTCTGGTTTGAAAATAGCCTTTAACTCTGTGGTGTAAAAATCTGAGGGTACTGGATAAGTGTAAACAACATAAGTGTTAACACCTAGTGGGGGTTGTGGGAGCTTTTGGCCATCTGTCTTGCTTTGCTGTCACTCATCTGATTCCTTAGATCTGCAAAGGGCAAACATGCATGGGGTAAGAGATAAAAAGTTGTTTTCAGGTTGAAATTATGACTTCTACAAACCCTGTCACCCCTACACATCTTGGTTACAGCAGCAGGATGCAGAAGTGGAGGAGTCACAGGCTAACTTTGTGGCGCTGGTCCAAACCCTGCTGAAAAACCCTTACGAGAGGAAGCACTTCTTCCAGGTTCGGCACACTTTCTCCCTTTCCTCTCTCACTGTCCACTTTGTCATTTCAAAGACACTGACTTTAACTTATTGTTTCCTTCCGTGTAGGAGGAGTTCCATACACAGTATGGCTCCAAGTATGACACAGCACTGCAGGCACTTGTGGGAGGCTTGGTCCTCAAACTGGAACGACTGCTATCTGTGCCAGATCTCTCCCAGGTAATGAACTGTAACACAACAAGTCTATGACTAACAATTCACCAATCATATCTAATGTTGACATTGTTAGACAACTTTATACGTGCCAACACATTTCATGTTGTTGTTTATCCTGCGAATTCTAAGAAACCCCCTGGATGCTGATCTTAGCTTCTACCTCTTCTTCTCAGATAGCGTCCATTATCAGTGCTGCCCCCTCTGACCTGGAGGAGTGTGGACAGTCTGTGTCTGACCCTGAGCACCTGAGGATCCTCCTCCAGCACCAGAACCTGCTAAATAAGAATCAGTTTGGTAGGCTTACTTTACTTTAAGTAGAATTATCAACAGCTGAACAAAGTACAATGTAGTTTTCCCCAAGCTCTCATGGATCACTTTGAACTAGCCGTATTTACAGGAATGTGAAATAGTTTTTCAATGGTATTAATGTCAACATGCTCATTCCTAGGCATTCACAATCAACCAATCAGAATGTAATTTTTCTATATTTTTCCCTTTCTCTCAGTACCTGTCACGACTTCGGTGGGTGACTGTGTGCTGTCCTCGCTGTCCTTCCGCCTCGCCTGTGGAAGGCCATCAATGGAGCCAGATTTTGACGAGCCATCAGAATCATTAGAAGCCGCTCTAAGCGTCATGAACCCTGCCCCCTTCAGTAACTTGGAGGATCTGGGAATGATGTCAGATGACTCTGACCATGCTGGAGAAGATGAGGATGTACTGCCAGAGAGTGCCGTGGTCTGCTCTAGTCCTCAAGGTGTTAGCGGACTGGTGGGAGGGGCACCATCAAAAGGGGCACCAACAGTAAGGAGTATGCTGCAAACGATGAGACAGCAACAGCTTGTATCACTGATGAATACTTCCATCACTGAAGCCTCTGCTTCACAGATAGTCATCCCTGCTACGGATAACCAGCCGGTCGAGCTGACGAGTGTCGACCAGTGGGTCCCCCATATTGCCAGTTACACTTTATCGCTCCAGTCCTTGCCACCCCTTCCACAAAACGATCATTTGGACAAGGAGATGGAGTCGGCCGACACAGGGCTCGGGAGCAGTGTGGTGATCGGGGGTCAGGAAACAGAGGTCGATCTCTTTGAGAGTTCCATTATCCAAAGGAAGAGGGTGCAAAAGCCACTACGAGTAGCGTGCTCGAAAAAGAGAGAACCTGCAACCAACTCCTGCCAAGAGTGTGGGAAGCGTTTTCTGTCTCGGGGACGGCTGGAGGATCACCTCCGCATACACACCGGAGAGAAACCTTTCAAGTGCACCGATTGTAGCAGGTTCTTCAGGACGTCGGCACTCCTGACCAACCATATGAAAATTCACTCTGATGTGCGGCCCTTTAGCTGCGACGAGTGCGGCAAATGCTTTCGGAGAAAGGTTGGCCTTCAGAATCACCATCGCGTCCACACGGATGCTAGACCATACAAATGCACCATATGTGGAAAGGGCTTCACGCAGGTACAGTACTGCAAGCGACACATGGATTGTCATACAAGTGAGAATACCTATTTCTGCACTCATTGTCCGAAGAGCTTCCCAACCCAATTCCAGCTGTCCTCCCACCAGCGCTGGCACACCACGGACCGCCCGTACGCCTGTGAGCAGTGTGGGTTGCGCTTCTTTATGCCAAGCTTGTTAAAGAGACACATGGGCTATCACATCGGGAACCGCCAGTTCCTGTGTGCCCAGTGCGGAAGGACCTTTGTCTATGAGTTTGACCTAAAGAGACACCAAAAAGACCATGACCCCAGTCCCAAACTCCCCTGCCCTGTCTGCCAGAAGATGTTTGGCAACAACAGCCTACTCCAGGCCCACGTACGCAGGCACTCTTCAGAGAAACCTTACAGATGTGACATATGCGACAAGACCTTTAAAGACAGCGGGGGCCTCCGCATACACAAGCGGGGGCTGCACTCGAACGAACGCCCTTACAGCTGCGACGAGTGTGGGAAGACCTACAAACTACACACGCACCTGAGGGAGCACAAGTTTAAACACACAGGGGAGGGCCACAGCTGTGGCCAGTGTGGAAAAGCCTTCAGGTACCTGCGTCTCCTGAAGTTGCACGAGCGGTCGCACTCCGAGCCATCTGAGCTCACGCTGCGAAACAGTCACACCAGCCGTCGCAGGAGACATTCCTCCAAAAGGAGTTGATTTTCTCACATGTTCACACCTTTCACTGTGGCTACAGTAATATACAATAGTATTCAACTTTGTCACAATTCCATGTCGTTAGCTGTACGGTCGTTATGTAGGGCAGCCCAGGGTTCCTCTGTGTTGTCGTAGGAATGCTGCATTATCCCACCATTCCCCATTCTGTCATATCTCTGTGGTGCAGAGGGGTGACATGATGGGGGATGGTGAGATAATTGACTTGAACGGAGAAGAGGGTCTCTGCTGTTCAGGACTGCTGCTCACTGAGTTTAGCTTCCTCCCTCTATGATCCTCCCTTCCTCTGATCAGACATACTGGGACTATACAAACCCTTATTACATGATACACAGCATATCAAGTACAGGGTCCAAAGTCGTTTCAAGTCATGGAATGTCATACATGGTCTATTTTGGGAGGTAGCAGCATGGCAGACCTAACAGCCATGCATACAAGCCGGTTGTGTGTCTGAAGGCTCCCAGAAAATCTGTGGACCGGCAATTCATAAAGTGAATCTGTGGAACTATGTTCAATGAGTTGTGTTCGGTAAACCAGTGAAACATCCTCCACTGTCAGGTACAGTATGCTCTCAAGAGAACACGGTTTTAATCTGTCGACTTGGATCAGGATTGGGGGTCAATTACTTTTTAATTCAGGATCTTCCTATTAGAAAATAATTTCAGTTACTCCAACCCTGATTTGGGTAGTGTCATGGCTTCTCCCGCAGTATAATCACCAGAGTGATTCAGATTCACTATTTAATAGTCACATGTACAGGGTTGCAGGTGTAATTGCAGATACAGTGAAAATCTTAGGGTTCCAAACTTCAACAGAGTGTAGTTCTTCAATTTGTGCTTCTTGTTCTATCGCAATGTTCTTGTTTAATTAAAAAGCTTAAAGGCTACATGAATTTGTGTTGTTTATTTTGGACTTAAACGGTCTCTGAAGAAGTATGTGCCACACATACAGTAAATTGTGAACATAGGTGTTATGGCCATGCTGGAGTTGTCATTGATATTTTTTTTTAATGAATCATGGCATTTTATCAGGTGAATGTCAGTTTGCCTCATCAGTCTTTTGATATCAACAACATTTTGTGGTACGCAATACACTAAGTTAATATTGTTTTTTATAATAATAGCTAACAAGATTGCAACAGATGTCTAGTATTTCTGTGTGAAATGTTGGATCACTCCAAATTCTGATCTACTGACATCTGTTTTTGAAAGTGTTTCACACATTTCTCTGGCAAACAAAAGTCAACAAAACTACACTTGCCGTCAACAAAACTACTAAGAACCTGTGCACACACAAATGTATTATTATGGAAAGTGTAAGCATCTACCTGTGAGGGAAATCTAATAGGCTAGCTCATACATTCTTTAGTTGTGCATGGCGAAGAAGAGTTACAGTGCCCTACTGTTCTGCAATGCAGGTCCGACTGAATTCCAGCCGTCTTTGTGAAAATTTAACAGATTACATTTTGATCTTGTTGAATGTTGTTCTCCAACTCACAATCCCACACTCCATCTTTTTGTTTAATCTCATGTCATTCCTCATGCCTTGTGGTCCTAAGAGGACGAGCAGTGAGTCTGATAACCATTTATTTTGAAATCATAAAAAGTATGAATTAGTAATAAATAAACACTTACACACGACTTAAATGGTTATAACTATGAATGCAATCACATGCATTCCTCATACGAACAAAAGGTCAGGATTCAATTAAATCAACAGTAGGCTTAAGCCATGTTCGCCAACAAACGCACAGCCTTTCTTTGCTTTTGTTTAGGCTGTGGCAGAGTTGAAAGAGCGTTCATCGGTGACACCTGCGCTTATCCCACCAATGTTAGACTTTCTCAACAAGAAAGTATATATATATATATATATATATATATATTTTAAATGATAGGGATTTATATCAACTTAATCAAGGTGTATATTGTGCCTAACATCACACATTCCAGTGATTTAAAGCCTGGTTTAGAGCTGTAACCTATTGTAAACTTGTTTTTTTCTTCATTTGATTGTTTACTCTTACGGCTGACAAAACGGAAGTCCTCAAGACCAGGTTGAACTTCATTCCACAAAGGCACCTCAAACATGTACCAGACCATGTCCCAGTTCTAAAAAAACAACATATCAGTCTTGAAAATACAGTATTGATTAAAAAGTACATCAGAAACAGAATGGGAAAAATATGTTTGTCATGTTAACTGTGGTTCATATCGATCTCAGAGCTCCATTCTATAATAGTCCCAGAGTCTGGTGATCGACCACAGTTTGAACAGACAACTGTGTTTGATGTGGAGTCGTCATATCGAGCTGTGACAGTGTGACTAAGAAAGAAAAGCTCAGAACTGGGTCAATCAGAGCCCACAATGGAGGGAGAGGACCCTAGATTGTTCAGAGCCACACAGAACATGAAGTGGTTCTCTGGCAGCTATACGTCATATGATCAACAATAGTACAGTTGGTGAGTACTCTTTGTCTTTGTGTGGATGATCTTGTATGCAGAATTTACAATGATTGCATATTTAATATCGAAATGGGTTTAAGCATGTGGGTAGTCAGCAATTATATGCTCACTGAAAACAATTTTTGGTGATATTGTAAGATCAAAAAGGGAAACAAACTTGATGAGCAACACTTTTTTGTTGTTGCAAAATACAACCTTGTGCTCAAAGTGTATTCAGTTCATTCCTGAAATATCTGATATGCAGTTTAGTTACGTTTCATATTACATGTACTTTTGTTTTTAAGCATCTTTGAGATTGTGTATAATTAAAGGCACTATATAAAATATTATTATTATTATTATACTCACAAAACAATGTTTACTGAGTGAAACAAAAATGTAACTGTTGTTCAGCAGTTATCAAGTTCTTTTGGGATTTTCATATAATCTGAAATCCGGATTTGATTGAACAAGTCCAGTCAACTCAGTCTTTCTTACACCATCTTTTCTAGATGTTCTTCAGAGGCGGCATGGCTGCATTTACATCACGAATGAATCTTCCGCTGGGTTTGACCAATGGGGTCTCAATGGTGAGAACTTCCTGACCTTTGACCCTACCTCTCATACATGGATGTCAGAGTCTCTACAGGCAAACCCCATAGAACAGAGTTGGAACTCAAACAAAGTGAGGAGTCACACATTTAAGGAGTTTCTCCAGGATGACTTGCTCTTCACTCACCAATATCATGAAGACGGGAGGGAGCAGGCGCAGTAGAACATAAGACTGGTGAGATGAACAGATACAGTCGAGCGACTATGCAATAACAAAGACCTGCGAATGAATGTGCACAATAACAGGATTTGAGGTTGTGGAGTTATAGTGCATCTGAATAAATTTGCCTTCCCTGTTTGTTACAACTGTGGTATTTACATCAGTCAACATTGTTTTATTCTATGATTTTAACATTTGCCAAGCTCATACCTCACAAAGAGGACGTCCTTAACATGTCATGTGACAAGCACTGACCTATCAGGACTTAAGGTCCACTTGACCCGAGATAGGGATGTGATGACAGATCGGGTCAGAGTCATTGGGCTTCTACCCAATGTTGACGGATCATTCCTGCTGAGACTGAGTGTTGAGATCCCCACTGGCCTCACGAAAACATAGCATTACCGCTGTAAAGTACAAACGAGCACAAGCAACACCGCTGCTTTGTGGGGTGAGACATTTTCAGATAGATAGCTAAATGAATTTATGCATGTGGTTTGGATGAAAAAAAGTATTCATACTCCTTGGAATTCTTCACATTTTATTCTGTGACAAAGTGGGATTAAAATGGATTTAATTGCAATTGTCAACAATCTACACAAACACTGAATGTCAACGTGGAAGGGCATATTAATAAAAATATAAAATATTAAAGAAATTAAATAACTCAAATATAGTTTTTGCATAAGTATTCAGCTTCCTGAGTCAACACATGTTAGAATCACCGTTGGCAATGATTACAGCTGCCAAAAGTTTATAAAAGCACCTGGATTGTCAAAGAATTTGCCCATTATTCTTTTCATAATTCTTCAAGCTCTGTTAAAATGGTTGGGATGATGGCTAGACAGCTATTTTCAAGACTTGCCATAGATTTTCAAGCAGATTTCAATCAAAACTCACTTGGCCGCTAAGGAACATTTACCATCACCGTGCTTGAAAATACCATCACCATGCTTGAAAATACCATCACCGTGCTTGAAAATACCATCACCGTGCTTGAAAATACCATCACCGTGCTTGAAAATACCATCACCATGCTTGAAAATACCATCACCATGCTTGAAAATACCATCACCATGCTTGAAAATAAGGAGGCAGTTACTCAGTGATATATTGTTGGATTTTCCTCAAACACAAGGCTTTGATTTTAGGCCAAAAAGTGTATTCCTTTGCCATGTTTTTTTGCAGTATTACTTTAGTGCCCTGTTGCATAAAATATGAATGTTTTGGAATATTTTTACTCTGTATTTTATTCTTCTTTTCACTCACCTGGGTCATTATTGTAGTCACTACAATGTTGTTGATCCATCCTCAGTTGTATCCCATCACAGACATGAAACTCTGTTTTATAATCACCAATGGCCTCATGGGAACATCCCTGAGCACTTTCCTTTCTGTCCTGCAGCTCAGTTCAGAAGGATGACTGTACCTTTGATGTTTCTGGGTGGTTTAATACATAATCAACAGCATAATTATGAACCTGACCATGCTTAAAGAGATATTCAATGTCTGATTTGATATTGTTACCCATCTACAATCACTGCCCTTGTTTATGAGGCTTTCAAAAAGCTCCCTAGTCTTTGAAGTTGAATTTGTGCTTGAAATTAAGGGACCTTACAGATATTGTATGCATGGGGGACAGAGGAAGGGTAAGACATTTTAAAAAAACTTGTCCATTTTTATTTTTTCACACAGTGATTCCATTTAACTTATGTGATTTGTTAAGCCAAATTTTACTCCTGAACTAATTTAGGCTTGCCTGAACAAAGGGGCTTCATACATATGCAACGACGGTATTTTAGTTATCAAACTTGTGTTGATGTTTAATGTTTAGAATGTGGCATTACAGAGTATTTTGAGTAGATTGTTGACAAAAAATGACAATTAAATATATTTTAATCCCACGTTGTAACAATAAAATGTGAAGAAATCCAAGGGGTATGAATACTTTTGGAAGATATTGACGATGTTTGACTGATTAAATTCTTGATTGCTGTTTCTCACGAGTAGCTCTTTTTACAGATGGCTTCACAGTTGATGGAAAGGACACACACTCATCAACAAATACATTGTGGCAGAACCCTTCAAAATATTCAACGTTGATGATCCCCCTTGTTATTTTGGGGAGTTTAGTTACATTCAGTATAGTCATCAAATGTTATGGTAAGATTTAAAATAAGTTTTTAACTCAATCAAAACTTCTATAGATTATTTGTTCTTGAGTCTATTTTGAGCAAGCATTGTTTTATTTTATTTGAATGTAAATCACCAGAGGTTTGAACTCACTCAAAAACAAATCAGAGCAAAGCAATCCTAGCTAAAATAAATCACAACTTAAATCAAAATGCTTTATTGTGCAGTTGTTACCATGAAAATAGCTATACCGTACTTATCTAAAAGTGATAGCCTCTGACTTCCATCTGCCTTTTCTTACAGACCAGAAAATGCCCAAACATGCAGTTATGGATCCCAAAGTAAAAGTCTGGTTTCTTCAAGTCATTAAGGAAACAATGCATCCTGTTATGAGAATTGTTCTTGGAACCATGGCATTTGGTACAGACTTTCCAGAGGCCTACAGAAACATCCATGAGGAGTGGGTGGAGGCGCAGACAAGGACATTGGATGATGAGTATGACATGGAGTACTATGTCCCATCTGGGAAATATGCAAAGTTAAAGATTGTAGTGTAGATAACACAAACTGTTGAGCCATCGTTTTTACTAACGTGGGTTAAAGGGATAATTCAAGATTTTGGCAACTAAACCCTTTTAAAAGTTAAAAGTTGAAGCTAGCGTGCGTCCTGCTCCCTGTAGACTTTCAGTAATTGCGCTAACGCTAGTTAGCAATGGCTCCAGAAACTAATTGTCACGAACCTCGCTGAAGAGGGTGCCTCTTCCTGTTCGGGCGGGGCTCGGCGGTCGTCGTCACCGGCCTATTAGCTGCCATCGATTCCTTTTCCGTTTGTGTTGGTTAGTGGTTAATTGGGTACACCTGTTTTGTATTAGGGTTTGTTTGTAGGGTATTTAAGGGCACTAGGCCCGCTGGGTTTTTTGTGCGGGCTTGATTTTTGTTACTCTGTGTTTGATGGTGTGATTTGTTTTCTTATCTTTATTCTCTGGTCTATTTTGTCCTGTTGTTTTGGACTGGCAACCTATATACGCCCTGTGTGTTGGCGTGATCATTTTTCGGTTGCACCGGTGTAATACATTTGATAAACGACAGAACCCTGCTCTCTGCGCCTGATTCCATCCACCACTCTTAGTTTTTCGTAACACTAATGTACTTTTAACGTCCTTCAAACTGCACACAGACGTTGTATCCATGAGTTCCTCTGACTCTGGGTAAGTAGAAAAAAGGGCTTAAATGCAACAATCCCAAACTATCCCTTTAAAAGTCATGCAAGTCTTTGAGCTACAATACAGACACGATCGGTTGCTCATGCCAGAACCAACAGGTGGACTGTCTTGATATTTGTTTTGCTTCCATGGGGTCCTTAGTTATCTGGTGGCAGAGTTGCAAAGAAAAAGCCATATCTCAGACTGGTCGATAACAACAAAAAAAGATTAAGATGGGCGAAAGAACACAAACACTGGACAGAGGAACTCTGCCTAGAAGTCCAGCATCCCGGAGTCACCTCTTCACTGTTGACGTTGAGACTGGTGTTTTGCGGATACTATTTAATGAAGCTGCCAGTTGAGGACTTGAGGCATCTATTTCTCAAACTAGACACTCTAATGTACTTGTCCTCTTGTTCAGTTGTTCACCGGGGCCTCCCACTCCTCTTTCTATTCTGGTTAGAGCCAGTTTGTGCTGTTCTGTGAAGGGAGTAGTACACAGCGTTGTACGAGATCTTCAGTTTCTTAGCAATTTCAACCATGGAATAGCCTTCGTTTCTCAGAAACAAGAATAGACTGACGAGTTTCAGAAGAAAGGTCTTTGTTTCTGGCCATTTTGAGCCTGTAATCAAATCCCACAAATGCTGATGCTCCAGATACTCAACTAGTCTAAAGAAGGCCAGTTTTATTGCTTCTTTAATCAGAATCATAGTTTTCAGCTGTGCTAGCATAATTGCAAAAGGGTTTTTTAATGATCAATTAGCCTTTTAAAATGATAAACTTGGATTAACTAACACAACGTGCCTTTGGAACACAGGAGTGATGGTTGCTAATAATGGGCCTCTGTACGCCTATGTAGATATTCCCCAAAAAATCTGCCGTTTCTCACTACAATTGTCATTTACAACTTTAACAATGTCTACACTGTATTTCTGATCTATTTGATGTTATTTTAATGGACAAAAAAATGTGCTTTTCTTTCAAAAACATGGACATTTCTAAGTGACCCCAAACTTTTGAACGGTAGTGAGCATTGCTGTTTTTAGGGTTAATCTCATTTGCCTTTCTCATTCTCACAAAATGCCCTCTAAAATGTTCTCTTCTATGGGATGCATTAAATTTTCCTATTTGAAAAAATTATTCATTTTCAGGCAATTGCTGATTTGTCCATGTGCATGTTGAGCTTCATTTATTTGTATTGCTCTAGTTACAGGAGGGCATGTAAGGTTTGTGGCAATTGAGTTTCAATTTGGACTATGGAAGAGCAGTCATCACAGACAGAAAGTGTGTCTATGACTGGAATGTACTGCTGCGGTCTCCTATACGTACGCGACAAGTTTCAACATTGTGCAGACATTGTATTAGCCTACTGTAATATTTATTCTTTCAGTGTGTCTGTCCTTAGTTCCTCATAACCCATTTGATGACAGTGCAAAGAGAGCAGTCCAATTTATTGTGGGAGAAATCAGGTCAAAACTCCACAGAGACCAAAGGAAATTAGCTGCTTCCAAAACTGAGTTGATGAAAGGCAGTCGTGCGTCCCAGACAGAGGCGTGTGAAGGAGTCCGTATTATCCAACGTCCTGCATCAATGCTTCGTTTAGATACATTATTATACATCTCCCTTTGCCTGGCCACTAGATTATGTCTTAAGCACTTTTTAAATACTCTATTTTCATAGAATTAGGAGGTAGCCCTTTACCAACTAGGTAGCCCCCCACACACACACACACATACATATAAACACACACTGCAGCCTAGTAGCAGTGAGAAAAGCCCAGAAAGAAAACCTGAAGGAATAATGTTGTATAAGGAAATTACTCTTAGTCATTGAACAGAGATGTTAATGTGTGTAATGAAAAACAGCCACAACATCTATTTATTTGGGATGTTGACGCACATACATTGTTGATCTGATACAGGGCATCCTGTCAAATCTGAGCAATCCAGATGAGGCACACTAAACGTTGACGCACAAGTCAAAATAAACAAAGAGAAAGACAACTTGCTTGGGTTATGGAACAGTGTAAATCTTTTTGAACCATGGTCGTATCGGTGTCTATCTTTCAAATGCACTGATAACGTCAAGTCTCAAACTATAGAATGGTTCACCTCATCCACTGCTCTAAAGCTCTGCTCAACAGCATCCTCCGGTGGAATATAAAGGCAATTAAGCAGCGACGTCAACGTTCAGACTGACAATTGACAAAAAGGAAAATGATCAACCAATTAGCACATTCAACCTTTGACATTCTAAAATCACACTTTTATAATGAGAGAAAAACACCTCTAAATCGCAAACACAGTGCAGTTACACAAAGTGATGTGTTCCCAAGCAGCTGTTGCAAGCAGCTGAATTTGGCCTGAAGGTCAATGTCGTGTCTTTGGCATCATTAAAAGTGAAGGCTATTATTTTATCAAATCAATTCTCTGTAATTATTATTACGTGATTAAACTAATAATGTAAATGTAATTAACTAGGAAGTTGGGGCACCAAGGAAAATCTTCAGATTACAAAGTTATAAATTTCCAATATAACTCTTCAGATATTTTAATATCTGATCAATTAGTCTTCCTATGAATTAATTATTTACCTCACGTCAGTCTCATTTCAAACATCGTAAATTGTTGGTTATCTACACAAACCCAGCCTTTACTATGAATCATCCATACACCAATTGGCTTAATCATTTATTTACTAATTAACTAAATAATCCCAGAAATGCATAAACAAGCAAACAGTAGATATGGTTACAAGGAAATGAAAGTGGAGGTTCCCTATTGGGCTAAGCCGATATGACGGCTTGATGGACAAAGGGAAGTGGGTGTGGACTGAGAACAGGTGGGAAAGACAAAAGGAATCACAACACAGTTGATAATTATATTAATTGAAATGATAATCCTTTGCACATGAACACTCACTCATTCAGGAATAATTGTAATCAATACATATTTACGCCCAGTGTGTCATCTCTGTTAGAATTGTCAGTTTGTCTTTTGGAGAGTTCACCCGAGTCTCTCTCTCTGCTTCCCTGAAGATCAAAGTATTTCGTGGTTAGAATGTATACTTCAGAGTACCATTCAGAAATGTTCTCATAGAATAGATGTTTTGGGGGTGGTTGGTATTCACAATCCCAGGTTTATATACAGTAATTTCTAGCTGCAGACTAGTAATTAGTATCTTAGATTTGCTCTTATTCTTTAGGGATTGATAGTCTCAGAATTTAACCATTTCCAGCCGTGTAGTCAATGCTCCACGTGGTATGGTTAGGAATTCAATAACTATTCGCAATCACAGCTCACCCTGTGGGTTTGCATGGTATAAACTCAAACCTGTGCCCCCTCAGTGTCCACCGAGGTACACGTGGTCTGAAGAGGATTTCCTCAGGAGGGGGTTTTATTCGTAACAATAGAAAAGGTGGTTCTATGACGCCAGAATATGTCTGTGCTCACGGGGGCAGGCCAATGACTTAGTTAAAATTTGAAGGGAATACAATTCTCTCACATTAAAGGTTTAACATCACCGTACATCATTTCACAAATAGTTTCATCTTTACTCATTACTTTTATACAAGAATTATATGCAAACCTCATAATTGAGAATGTACACATTCAGATATATAGTTATGTGTTTCCTGTCCTCTCTGAGGTCAACAAATGAAACACACTCGTCATACCCGTCCCTTAAGTGTCTACGGAACATTCCCACCTTCTCACAAGTGGACATTTTGTTTCAAATTTCCATTTTGGGGATTTAGGAGTTCATCATGTGAAATCCTTTGTTCTCTCTGTGTCTCTCTCTCTCTCTCTGCATGGTCACGGGGAGAGAGTCTCCGCCAGGAATTTACGACCTGAGATAACAGAACCTGGGTGTTGGACAGAGTGGGAAGCTATAGTCTATACCCAGAAATGGCTACATCATGACATCAGTGCTGACTACAAAGAGCCACATGACTCAGTGGTGCCGAGGAGCTTTGGGCCTGGGGTCTGATGGGAATGGGCCTGCTGTTCACATGGGATAGAGGAAGTGGGGAGCCTCTTTGACATCAAGCATCCGACCATCCGACCTGCAGTGTATTGGTTGAGTCTGTGGTTGTTTGCTTTCCCATGATTTATCGTGGCATTGTAGTTGACAGAGCATCATGTCAAAGGAAATAAACAGTCAGAGTGGTTTTATAGGATTTGTTCATCTGTGTTTTCTGCTACTGACACCAGAAGCATTTATTGTGTGAAGACTCACAGCCTGCGTTTACACAGGCAGCCCAATAAATAAATACAAACCCCAATAATTGATCTTTTGACCAAACACATCAGCTCTGAAAAAAATATCTGATATGATTGGTCAAATGAGTGACTTTGGGCCTGGGCACTTTGTTTACCACATGCATTATGCATTAGAATGCATTAGAACAGAGCACATGACGAGGCAGAATGGAAGGTTACATTACACAGAGCAGTGGAACAGCCTATATGAATGACAACTCTGTCTGTCTGGAACCAGAGAGAAGAGAGGAAAGTAGAGTCTGCGTCTGGTCATACTCTTACCCTTAAAGGAGGGAAGCGGTCAGGCCATACCCGGGGCAGGGGAGGGCTGAAGATAAATAGCATCTTGGGAATCTGTATACAGTGGCATGAGTCATGCAGGGAGAGAGGTGTTTACAATGCCGGGCGTGGGTGAACAGGCACCTGGCTTCTTTTATTGTCAGGGAGATGTCCCACTTCCCCGCTCCAATGACCCAGTGCAGTGTGGATGTGTAGTGATGGTAATGATGGTCTCTGATGTTCCCCTCACTTCTCCTAGACTGACCTGCACTTCGGGTCCTCTTCAACCTGGCTTTGGCTACACTACTGAAAGTTTTACACAAGATGAATAAATTACATTTGCCATTCCAATGTGTTAATATATTTTAAATATATGTGGTGAAAAACATGCATACTAAAAATGCATTTCAAACCATATTTGTTTGTGTTTGCTTAGATAAATACATTTTCATCACATTTCGATGGGTACATTTCCTGTAGGGTTGGCATAGCTGTGCCGGGCATGCCAGCCAATGCCCTCGCCAGTCTCCAGTCTAATCATAGCACCACCACCGCCCTCCCATTCAGGCACACAGGGCAAGGGGGCCCATATGCAGACATTTTGAAACAGTGTTTTTTTTTAATTCTCTGAGTTGGGATACGGTCCACTTTTAAATCCAGGGGCCTGCTATTCTCATGCAGTGGGTTGGAGTTGGATGAGAGGAATGAAAAGAGGCCCTCTGTGTTTTAGAGTGACAGTTAAAGTGAATGAGGACGTACCGTGTGTGTTTGACTTCTGGGTTATTATGTGATGGACTCAGCTTCACAGTCAACACTGTATGTGGTGTGTGAGATGTCTTAAGCAGGTAGGTGTGATTCAGAAGCCCCGCTCACTGAGGCTCCCTGTGCTCTTCCCATCAGGGCCGCAGCCATGGTTCATGCGTGACAAACCCATAGAGTAATCAGCCTACAGATAACTCGGAGGGATGTTCCTTCGCCATGTAAGCGTGCCAATGTCTACACCCCAGTGTCAGACAGAGGAAATGCTGTGTGAGGAGAGGACCCAGGCTGGACATCAAGCAGGACCTGTGTGGTCGCGTTGAGGGTTGCTGGGGCCCCCCTTGCTGTCTGCATAGGAAACACGTTAGGGCCACAGAATCGTCCTCGATTTCCTGCTTTGCTCAGCGACCCGCTAAAGCACACAATCCCTTTGTGTTCACAACTGTCAAGTTCTCCTTACATTGTCCAGGCCACTCCGTGATCTCAAGTTCAACGCTCTCAGATTACTGCTTTGGGTATGGTATTACAAGCACAGCATTTGTAGGGTACCGGGGGCCTGCACAATCACCTCAGCACTGCTTCATAACAGGTTAAAGAATGGCATTTTTCATACGTAAAAAGTGTTGGAGTTGGTTAACTAAAACCTGCATTGCTAAAAGAGTTAGCTGAGTCTCTACTGTACTGTGTCAGAACAGAAGTGCAGGACTCTGGGAGAGAAGAGTCTGTAGCCAGTCATCCAGTAAAGCCAGGGAACAGGCATTAAATAAAGACAATACCATATATGTGCATTCCCTCTCCACAGCCTTATGGAAACACATCACCTGGAGGCGCGACCCCGTGACCTTATCTTGTCACAGCACCACGAGCATGAGACAATGGCTCGCAGATTTACGGCAAAGGAGCGGGCTTTTCGGGTCGATGTTATACTCTCATTTGACCATAATAGGTTGAGGCGAGGTAGAAAAAGTGTTGCTGGCAATTGAAGTTTCCCTGAGCAGAGGGAGAGAGAGGGCTGCCAAGCCCTGGGGGTAGGTGGTGAGGGGGCGAGAGGGATGCTTTGGAGTTTTGTGAGGAATACAGTAGTGTGGTTGCCATGGAGACAGGGAATCACTCTTCAGGGCCAGCTTATGAAGAAGAAAAGCGACTTCGCAGCGAGGGCAGTGAATACAGCGCCTGCCTGCCTGCCTGCCCGCCTGCCTGCCTGCCTGCCTGCCTGCCTGCCTGCCTGCCTGCCTGTCTGCCTGTCTGCCTGCCTGCCTGCCTGTCTGCCTGCCTGTCTGCCTGTCTGCCTGCCTGTCTGCCTGCCTGTCTGTCTGCCTGTCTGTCTGTCTGCCTGTCTGCCTGCCTGCCTGCCTGCCTGCCTGCCTGCCCGCCTGCCTGCCTGCCTGTCTGCCTGTCTGCCTGCCTGCCTGCCTGCCTGCCTGTCTGCCTGCCTGTCTGCCTGCCTGTCTGCCTGCCTGTCTGCCTGTCTGCCTGTCTGTCTGCCTGCCTGTCTGCCTGCCTGCCTGTCTGCCTGTCTGCCTGTCCACGAAGGGAAATAACGATTAGGAGCCACAGGTCTTACCTTTCATATCTCTGTCTGTGGGTCCATGAATAGGCCCTGTCATTCCCACTATTCACCCTACACCCTGCTCTTTAAAGAAGTCACATGCATCAATTTTCCCAGTTTCATCATAATGACTTGATCCACTGCGTAAGGACAGGCCATCCAAAGTTAGGCTGTGATTAGTCAGACAAAAGAGGAAAATTACAGTTGATGTATCAGCAACATGACCAGGCCACCCTGACATACTATTTTGTTGCTCCAATCGTTCGGTCTGGACCACTTGTTCTGTGAGAAGATCCCTTCGAAATGAGGATGTCCGTGACAGAGAGTTCAGATGTAAAGCTTGTGGATGTTGTCATTTTTCGATGGTGGTGACATTTGTTTGTGACTCAAACGGTTCGGGTTTTGCACATGATTTCGTGATGGGTTTCTTGTCTGGATTCTCTCATGTATAGATAAAGACCGCTTTCACAAAACCACGTTATGGAATAGGCTCAAACTCCATATCGGTGGAAAGAAGGGATTGAGCTGCAGCCACAATGAGAGTAAGTCTTTAGCATAAACACACGGGGAGCAATTCAATATTCAAAATGACATCACCGTGTGACGCACAGGTCTGTCAATGTGATATAATAGTAGTCTACTTATAGGCTACTGTATGCATCCACATTTTTTAAGTGGAATCATATTGCTACATAATCTAAACACTTGTCCTGCTTGTCCATAGAAACATTGCTTGAGCTTCTCAGTGTCAGTTGTGTACATGCACATGTTACACAACATCCCAGGGACTAACGCATCTCTGAGTGACAGTTATTTACAGTATGTTTGGTCGCCTCCAGCCTCTTTCTTAGATGCACCAGCCCCAGGGGTGCATAGCGTTGGGCTGTTGAAGGGGAGATTTCCTCAGCCTTTACCACAGCGTAAAGATACCCTGGAGGGCCACCAAAATGGCCGCCATCTCCACCTCTTACCGTTGTGCCATGGCAGCGGTAAATATTGATGTCTGCTGGTGTCCTGGTATTAAACCCTCTTTTGGACTTGAGCCTCTTCCATTAATTTGGCTATTTTAGCAGGCATCGGCTGCATAGTGGCGGGCCTTGCAGGCAGCTGTCCTCTGGCCCACTGGGGTGGGAGGCATTGTCCCCTGGCCTGTACACAGGACCTGATGCTCATCATTAGGTTCCAGGAAGAGACAGAAACTCACACTCACTGCTTTCACACACTGCTTTTTCAGCAGAGAGAGAGTGTGTATGTGTGCGTATGCGTGGTTAATGTCACCATTGTCATTCAATGCCTGTGAATCGGATGGGCTTTTTAGCTTTCTAATTTGGGGAAATTGCATCCAATACCAAAATCTTAGAGGATGTTATGGTTATTTAACAGAGTAATGTTTAACTGCCATTTGTCAACATCTAGATGTTTGAGAAAAGGCACGTAGGGGAGAGTGGGGTAAGTTGAGCCAAATAGGTAAGTTGAGACACACTTGTTTCTAGGAAACCATACACAAAATGAATCATTTGACCAAATATTTAGGAAGTGATCACTCCATGGAGTCTGTGAAGGAAGGAACCACAAGGAAAAAGTGGCAAGCCAAATAAAACAATTTTCACAAAGTCAAACAAATGTATTGTGTTAGAGGTTTCATGATGCTTGTATTTAAACCAAAGTAGATACTTTGAAGATGGTTCTATATATCAGTTGAAGTCTCTATACGCTTCAATATGAGGTCCTAACCCTAGAATAAAAGTACATCCTTGTAGCTCTGTGGGCTAATATAGTCAAAATGTTTGCCTTCGGGTAAGTTGAGACAATGGCCACCATACCTCATACAATTTTATTTTTATTTTTTAAATTTCACCTTTATTTTAACCAGGTAGGCCAGCTGAGAACAAGTTCTGATTTACAACTGCGACCTGGACAAGATAAAGCAAAGCAGTGCGACACAAACAACAACACAGTTACACGTGGAATAAACAAACATACAGTCAATAATACAGTAGGAAAAGTCTATATACAGAGTGTGCAAATGAGGTAAGATAAGGGAGGTAAGGCAATAAATAGGCCATAGTGGCGAAAGAATTACAGTATAGCAATTAAACACTGGAGTGATAGATGTGCAGAAGATGAGTGTGGAAGTAGAGATACTGGGGTGCAAAGGAGCAAAATAAAATAAATAAATAACAGTCTGGGGATGAGGTAGTTGGATGGGCTATTTACAGATGGGCTATGTACAGGTGCAGTGATCTGTGAGCTGCTCTGACAGCTGGTGCTTAAAGTTAGTGAGGGAGATATGAGTCTCCAGCTGCAGTGATTATTGCAGTTATAATACCATTGTGTCAGTTTAATGCATAATATGCATAATATTTTGCAATGTGTCATGCATATGAACTCAAGTTGGTACATTTTCATTGTTGAGCAAATTGAAATGTTTTCTTCCCAGGCGTAATGCAAGGCATTATCACTGGAATATGAGATAACAACAGGGTCTGTAATATTGAGTTAAAAGCTAGCGAGATGTAACGGCCATGACATTAAGGTGATATCCAATGTGTTCTGTTCACATAAACTACATTTCTTTATCCCACTTACTCGTAAAGCGTCATTATGTATTTTAGAGTGGGTTATTGTTTATAGAGTGGCTGGATCATTCAAAGGTTCTGTCTAAAGCATACTTGAAACATTGAGAACATTTAGTTGACCTGGCAATAGAGCAAAGCATGATGGGAAATTAACTAAACTTGCCAACACAGTAGTCATTCCCTCGCTGTCTCTCTGTCACATTCACACTCTCTCTCTCTCTCTCTCTCTCTCTCTCTCTCTCTCTCTCTCTCTCTCTCTCTCTCTCTCTCTCTCTCTCTCTCTCTCTGTCAAACATTCACACATACACTTCTCCTCCCACACTCTCTCTCTCCCTTGCTCTCTCTCTCTCCCTCCCACTCCTTTGTCCTCCTTTTGTGGTTCTGGTACGGGTTCATGCAAGAGGCAGAGTGTGGAGGGTGAGTGGGGGCCATGCAGGGTCTGGCTGACATCAGCAGCGCTCGGTTCAGGGCAGGGAGGGCCACCACAGCACAGTCCCTCTCCAGTACGTCGCTTTCTATCTGATGGGCTCTGGGACAGTGGCTGCAGCCTGGACAACATCTGCTGGGCCTGGGAGGAAATACAATGATGAATACTGCTGCCAGAACCATGGAGGTTCTTTCCCCCACCACCACCACACTCTGAACATGGCCTTGCTGATGAACACCAGTTTGCCAGACTGAATCATACAGTGATAGCGGTAGTGTTATTGCTCTACCTCAGTTACATAATGGACCACCATTACAAATCAATTATTGAATAAGATGCGTTTTGATTTAATAGATGCATGAAAATACATTTTGGTCTATGTTAATTTATTTGGGGTCTTTGAGTGTTTCTGTTATTGTATGCCATTTTCTGTCCTCACCATAGCTAATCAATGACATCATCAATGATATAGTTCCCAAACCAAAAAGAACTCAAGCAGGACTGAGGCCCTTTAGGACTGGGGTTGTACACCCCTGACATAAGCAGCCTGACGGAGTGCCTCTGTGTGACCATACAGCATGTCTTTGTATCGTCACTGTGTGTGTCTGTGTCTCAGTATAGTCCGTGTCTGTGCTCCTGGCTCCCCAGGAGAAGAGAGGACGGGGCTGGGAAGCTGTGTGCTGCTGCAGCTGGGAAAGTGGGCCAGCACAGCGCTCACAAGGCCTCCACAGGAGCACTCCTTAAAAGGCCAGGATGAATGATGTCGTCGTGGACTCTCTTCTTTTCATTTTTTTTCTTTCCTTCTTAAAGAGGAGAGAAGCCTAGCAGCAGGCTTTGTGGCTTTGTGAAACTTGTCGTGCACATCAGATACACACACAACATCGATGACTTCAGAGGCCTAATGTCCATCAGATTCTGACTGGTGCACACAGAGGCTATGGGTTTATTGGACAGATTCCTGCAGTATGTGTAGTCATTCAATGGGGCAATGATTATATTTGTCTCTTTTAGATATGGGAAAAGTCGAATAAATTCCTGAACAGTATAAAAACTCTTAGTTCCAGCAATGCAATCTAATTGCCTCCTCCTTTTCCTCACAGTCAAAGTTACGTGGTTCTCCATGATAGGGCTTGTTTAAAGGAGAGAGTGAAGAAGAGAGAGGAAGAGGACTGTCCACTTTGATGGAATGTGACATGACCATGGTTGACAACACGATGCGCCGAGGCAGGGTTCTCAAGCGTTCCGGACCATTCACAGTCTGCTGAAGCCTCTGGAGAAAGGCATCATTAATTCATCTGTGTGACACCCCTGTTAATGTGCGTGGTTCAGTCTTGGGGCCACTGAAGATGGAAAGAAAAACAAGATCATGGAGTGCGCCAATAAATATATGGGAACCATAGCTGGTTCCCCTTCTACGAAACTACCATTTATGTGTTCCTCTAGGCCTACAATACAAATATCAGCAAGATGTATCAATTGATCATTTCCATGCTATGAAATTCTCATGCATTTACCAGGAAGGCTCTTTAACTACATCTTGACCCTAACGATGAATTAAAAAACACAGAGCATGTTCAGTAGCGGATGCCTTCTTCAGTTTCAGGGAGTCCAAATTTCCACCAGGACCTCACTGATAGGGGTCCAGGACTGCTTCATGTATTTACATTACATTTAAGTCATTTAGCAGACGCTCTTATCCAGAGCGACTTACAAATTGGTGCATTCACCTTATGACATCCAGTGGAACAGCCACTTTACAATAGTGCATCTAAATCTTTTAAGGGGGTGAGAAGGATTACTTTATCCTATCCTAGGTATTCCTTAAAGAGATGTACACAATGCTACAGCATGGCCGAACCCAGTGTCCCTCTTAAACCCCTGTTTGCCTCCACACAGGACAATTTGCGAGCCCCGTCTCCACTCTTCGCTTTCTCCGTTGTGAACCGCCGCACCAAAGGGCCTGCGATGGGAAGCGAGTGTGGGCTGTTCGTCCTCTCGCCGCAACGCCCAAATCTGTGAGCCATCTGCTGTTATCTGAGGAATGTGCTGCACACTTTATGGACATATATGTACCAGCGCTTTGACGTCTTCCCTATTTTTAGACACTGGCCTCGCTGCTGGAGGTTGTCATTATGATGTCACAGGATCTGAAAATAAATCTGTTTGTTTGTCTTAGGTTGCACCTCCCGCCTGCTTTCCATGTCAAGTCTGTTTGTGTTTACATGTCCGTTAAACTGCGTTTGTTGATGGCTTCCATGCAGGCTGGTCACAGTTCCAAGGACATTTCCTTGAGCGATTTCCAAATGTGGAGTTGATCGGAGGATAATGTGGTGTGGGGATTGGAACAATTTTCAGAGTTGAGAACCTGAAAATGGTTCCTTTTGCTGTGTCTTTTCCGAAGTCCATCTCCAGGATCGCGTGGACCTCGATTGGAGTCAGCTGATATTCAGTTCCCTGGAGGTGATGCATGATGATGGTGTGTGTGTGTGTGTGTGTGTGTGTGTGTGTGTGTGTGTGTGTGTGTGTGTGTGTGTGTGTGTGTGTGTGTGTGTGTGTGTGTGTGTGTGTGTGTGTGTGTGTGTGTGTGTGTGTGTGTGTGCGTGCGTGCGTGCGTGCGTGCGTGCGTGCGTGCGTGCGTGCGTGCGTGCGTGTGTGTGTAGAGAGGCATCGAACCTTGCAGGGTGAGTTGATCTGAGGTGACAGATCTGTTAGTCTGAAGTCTGATTTAGGGAAGCTCTGACATGAGGAAGCCCCCAGGGGTGTCTGGGAGGTACACAGTGACTGGCTCCACAAGCTGCATGTCACCCCTCCCTCTCCCTCTCCGACACATACACACAAACATACCTTATATTATCCTTCATCCTCCACCACACCCTTAGTCCAGGCAGAGAGGAAGAGGTGAAGCGAGAGATTTTACTCTGCCCAAAATCTGTCCACGAAAATAATCCCACAACGTGAGGAATTTTAGCATGCGAGTCAATGAGAGACTGTCGAATAGCTTATTTGCTATGTGAGGTTTATTTTATTGAATAGAAGTTTCGTAATAGTTTGGTTGCTACGAATGCACTGATGTAAGTGAGTGCACGTGGCACTTCGGCAACTTTATATCGAAGCTGTGCCTGTTGTCATAGAGATAGATAAAAGACTCATCATGGTAGTAACCTGTTTTAGCATGGACATTGCCATTGAGAGCTTCCACCATTTTAAAATACTCAACTGGGTGGGATTCCTATGAGTTGGGAGATATCAGCCAATGAAGAAAAATAAAATGGACTACGTTAAAATGGAGATAGCCTCAAAGGCGTTGCCCATGCTGTCACAGATGCTATAATGGCACAGATATAAAGATGAGTCATCTTTCTATCTCTATCGCCTGTCTTCCATGTAAGTATCTGCCTTCTTATGGGCTAGAATGGTCCCACATAATCTCGCTTCCTCCCGCCTGCCTTCCATCTTTGAGGACATGTATTACCATTGTTAGAGCGGTCACTTGACTATCTTGTCAATGTATTAGACAGTCTTTGGTACATGTAATGCATGAGCACGGATCAGGACTTTTCACGGGGCTGTTGTCAATTTCCACGTGATGAACAGCGCCAGTCGTCAGCTTGTCTTCTCTGACACTGCACACCTCGCCGTCCGGCCCAATAGCTCAGATATAACACTGACATTACCTTATCATCATGTAGCAGGTGAGAATACCCATTCAGACTGGCTTGTTGTATTCTACACTATACAACTCAACACTTTGTAATGTATACCTGTAAAATACGCTATACATTTTCCATTTTACCTCAACAGATTGTATATTGGCAGCCATCTATCTATCTATCTATCTATCTATCTATCTATCTATCTATCTATCTATCTATCTATCTATCTATCTATCTATCTATCTATCTATCTATCTATCTATCTATCTATCTATTTATCTCTGGGCCTAGGATGGAGATGGTGGGCTGCTGTGGGACCAGGGAGGCTGTTATTTTGACTTTGGACATTCAGTCGACCTTGACCTAATTTGTTACTCTAAATTTAAAGCGCATCCCAGAAAGCCGTAGTGGTAGCTTGCCGCTCGGTGACATAACCACCATAGTCTAGTTCCATGGTCAAAATCATTGGCCATTAGCAGCTCTGCTGAAACGGTTACTGTGGGGTGTAGACTGGCCTCGGGGTCAGTCAGAGGGCCGACGTACGACACAGTTGTCTGGTCATGAAGGGCAAGGCGAGAGAGGGACACTGGCTGTGTTTGGAATAGGATTACAACGAGCTTGATGAGCTATTTCACTTGTTTAATGAGAGAACGTCTGTCTGTGATAAGTCAACACAGCTGAGTAATTCTACTCCTGTTAGAAATGCAGGTCTCAGCATAGCTTCCCTGGATGCTGAATATTCATATTCACACCTGTGACACCAAGCCCTCATCTCACCAAAGCAGAATCACTCTCATTGAATTATTATTGCATTTGATGATAATACTGTAATGCATTAATCCTGCTATGTTAATGCCAATGCCATCTCCTCCTCTGTTAACTGATAAACCATTGTATTGTATTGTAGGCTAAAAGAATCATTTTGATTAAACTCAGGAGCATGATTCTCACCTCCTCCACTGGTCTTCTGATTCTGGTGAGAGGAGAGCTACAACATAAACGCTATTAATGAGTGTCGCCAGTGTAAAGAGAGGGGGAAGAGCTGAATCTAAGTAAGCAGAAGAACACAGCTCTATTTATAACTCTGGTTGGAAGGTCTGTTCTGTTTGCTTCATCTTGCAGACACTCAAAACTGCTGCTCCAGGGCTTGCTGTGTAAAATGGAAGGTCTCTCACTGTACATGTGCCAACTCTCCACAGTGGCAACGATGGTGGACTAGGTTTAAGGAGGATTATGTCTACCTCATTTTTGAACTGGGCTCTTATTCGCTCTGTAGTTTGTCAACTAACACTGGCTACAATATTGTGGATGGATAATACTAATTTCCTGTAACTAGTTGTTTTGCTCTGGAACTCTGGGGTCATGGGAGATATGAGACCGATGGGAAACAAGATATATGACACCTGTTAATTGAAACGTGAACCTGTCTGCATGCGGATTTGACTGCCTTGAAGTTCTGTCCATGACAAATGGGCTGGTCTGGTGAACTTTGAACCCTGAGAGAGAGATGTCTCCACTGGGCTCCCATCCACTGATCATCAAAAGGTTGGGGTTCAGTTCCAACTGAGGGTTGAAGACCCTCAGGTTGAGTGATCGATCACGTGGTTGCCCTTTTCATCACATGGTTGTCATGAAGGTAGGCTAAATGGAAACAGTCTGGATAGGAGATATAACCAATAGTAACTCTAAAGGGGAAAGCCGCAGTGGCTTTGTCCCAGAGATATATTTGACTCTAAAGTCAAGAGGCTTTCTGATATATTCTCCATTATCAGCCACTCATTAATGTTAACCACTGATATGTCTACTGTCATGGAGAAATGGAGGAAATTAGAGACAGTCAGACAGACAGACAGACAATGAGGAAGTGACAAGAAAAATAAAGAACAGCAAATCCTCCCGTTGCCGATAAGCCAATAGACACAAATGGAGAGTAGACAGCTGAGAGTGCCTCTCATCCACTGGGCTCTTGATGAAGCTGCCAGTGCCAACGTTGCCATGGTAATAATTAGGAGCCCATAGGAGTGGACAGGTCAGCTGTTTGGTAGAGAGACAAAACACACTCCATCACCTTAATGCACTGCCTCACCAATGGCGTGTATGTTGTTAACCTTTAATGACAATAAACAATGGATATGCAGGCGTCTTTTCCATGGTTTGCTCTGTCGGAGTGACTCATTTGAGCTTTTAGCTCTAACCCAGTACCGGTTGCTGCACAGCTCCAGATTCATACTATTATTAGACTCTTGATATGAAACAAGGTCAGTCCAATAGCCGTGTCTTATTAGGCTATCACTACTTTGCCTTAAAGAGACATGTATCCCTGCACCAGTAGAGTAACGTGCATAGTATACATCCATTCATTACAGTAAACCGTACCCATACCATAGGAAGTATAAATAAGTATAGCTCAGCTGTTGTCCATGAGAAGATCAGCTCATAATCACTCCTCCTCTGGGGGGGATTTTGGCGAGGTACGCTCTCGCTGAGATATATCACGTGTTGAACACAGGGGCGCACCAGCAAGATTTGCCAGGTGGCATGCATTTGACAGACTGGCTGGTATTCGCAAAGAACTGCCTGCCCACTCACAATGGAGCAATACTGCTCCTTAAGTCGAAGAAGCCACATGCTCAGTGGTGTAAATATCCTAAGAGCGTGAATTCAAAGTGACAAGCTCCCTGAGACTACAGAGAAAAGCTTTTCCAGACACCCCCCATAAGGAGGCTCAGAGCAGCATAGTGAAAAAGGGGGCTCTGGGACAGCTGCGAGGAGGGGGGGGGGGGCAGCTCCATCACAGATCTGTCTGACCTCTGACCCCTGGCTGCAAGAGTCAAATCCCTGAGTCTCTCTGCCTCAGTGTCTCTGCTATGCTGCTGTTTGCTGGGCACCACAATTATACCGTGCACTGAGAGTTTGGCCACAGCTTATTCTTTCGTCTATTTCCTTTCTGCTATCTATTTAGAGAAGATGTGTTACCATAATTAGGTTGTTGATTGTTTTGGGTCTTCTGTGAACCTCAAATTGATTGGACTCATCAACATCTGACATGGGCAATGAACTTCACTTCAACACTTGAGAAGCTTTTCTCACAGAAGCATGAAGTGTGTCACCCACAATGACAAACCTAAAACCAGTCTTAAATACCATTCCTGCCAACAAGACCTGACAGGCTGTTTGAGCATGCAGTCATTTTATTCATTTACTTGGGGGAACTGCTCAACTGATTTCTATAGAAATTATACAAACATGTGCACAGATATGCACACACCCACACACCCACGCCCACACACATACACACAACAACATCAACAGACTTCACAGCATGTGACTGGCTGCTGCGGAGATCAGCTTGCTACTATTACTCTACTCAATGAGGAGGGTCTGACAAAATCTAACCACACTGCCTCGGCCAACTCAGCTCAACTCATGGTGGTTCAAAGTTCCACACGTATCATACCTTGAATATATAGAGACGTAGACCTATTTGTCAATGACAGGCGTGGATGAGCACAGATGTATAGGAAGGGTTGCATAGCCCCTGCTGCCTATTTAAACGTCATGCTGTGCATATGTGATGATATGTACTTTGCCCATTGCAAAACAGCAGGCCGGGAGTGAAACTGTCTGCAGACCTGCTAACTCTCACCTGATACCAGGGGCTGGAGGAGAGCTTTAAAATCTGACAGTGACTAAATTGAAGAGGCTAAGGTCTGAGCCGGCACTATCTATGCATTTCTTGCCATAGCCTTTTGCATCGCAGATAACATCAAAGCAGGACTATTTCTATCAGTGTGATGATAGCACTGCAGTCTGGGGTTTCTGCTCTGGGAGGAGTTGAGTGTATGTCACAGGCGCCAACGTTCCCACGGCAGCAGGCAGTGGGCGACAGGAAGTGGGTGTCTGGCTTCATCAGATGGTGCTCACTCGTCAACACTCACGAGTCACCCAGCTCTGAGTGGCTGCTGCCTCAGTTACCTTCAGGGACATGTTACTGTAGTTAGTGAATATGTCTGAAGAGACCATTTTACTGTCAATGGTAGTCAGTTATTTATTGGAAGGATTCTAACTAAACTGTATTTCATCTTCAGTGCAATATCTGATCATTTAACCCTGTCCAATATATTAACAGTTTCACTCCCACTCACAACCACAGGCAATAGCAATCAATCATCCCACTCACAACAGTACTATATTGTATAGTCCTCCACCCTGGGACTCAGTCAGCTGTCTGACTAAATTACAATAGTAAACACCAGCTTCCCCTGAGGAATTAGTCATAGGTATAACCGTTCTGACATGAGATCACACAACAGCACACACACACAACAAGCCCCTGGGATAAGTCTTTATGACTTGTTTTTATTAAGCCTCAGTCGCTAACATGTCAATGGACAATGCCAAAAAGAGAGTGTTGGTGGTTTGTGGTATTGATACACCTAATTTGTCTCCCTCCCAAACTTTTGTTTGATCTCTGCGAGGAACAGGAACAACAGCAAACAGTTATCTGGCATCAAAGTGAAAGGTAATGAGGGACAGAGTTCGCCTGGATTACCTTCCCTCCCGGTGACACATGATGACTGGACTGGCCTGCATGCAGATGAGGCAGCCACTAATGGCCCACATGAGCATTGTGGTAAACACAACTGTTTAATGTGTAAGGAACAGACACCTAAACATTTACTATACCTTCAAGAGGCAGGTTAGTCCACATGGGAAAAGCCAAACAGAGCGCACACAGTCATATAACTGATGTGGTTGGATGATGGATCACTTGGTTGCCCCAGGGAGCAAATGACCACTGTTAGACAAGCAGAGGGGTTGTGGTGGTTGTGGCGACTGACTACAGACAGGACCTGGCAGGTTGGGAAGTATAGGCCAGAAGGAGGGGCGGTGGCGAGTGGATTTTAATTCACCTTGGGGGCCGTTTGATCTACTGTTTCTCTGCTGAGGCGTCCAATCAGAAGCCTGTAACAAATTAGCACCCTGATGTCTCAGAAGGCCTTGGCTGTAAGATAGACAGAGCTTGGCACTGCATTTCATCCACAGATGGTTTCTTGGTGGTACCTGCCTCGTGGAGAGAGACAATTCACTGCCATGCTTGGCTCTGCCTGCATCGCAGACTTTGTCTTCTATATTCCGCTCAAGCTACCAATGATCCCTGCAAACGTTAAAACAAGCAAATGGATTTACTGTGTTTGACGTGACATCATCCTTACATAATGAATGGTTGGTTCTTTATAATCTAACCCGTGGGAAAGGTGTAGCTGTTCAGTCTCACATACAGTATGGTGCTGTATGTTATGTATAGTAAGCATAAACTGATGACGGTAAGGTGTTTAGGTAGGAGAGGGGCCCTGCTTTAAGGTTAATATACAATTTCTCCACTATTGGCTTGACAATCTATGTTTGAAAGCAGAGGCAGGAACTTTTGAAGGTGATTTTAACACACATTTGACACATTTTCTTGTGTGTGTTTATTCGGTAGGATGATTTCATTGAGTTGAGCACCACCACAAACACATTGAGAAGAACAATACGCAGACGCTGACAGATTGTCAGTGTTCCAATACAAACACTACAGATATCAACGCCGTCCAACACACGTACCTTGAGCTCACTCACACTGTCTATCACATCAATGGGAGGTCTGTTCCTTGCCCTGCCCAGCAGCAGCTTACACATCACTTTCCACTACTAGCTCTCCTGATATCAGCACATAAAACTCTTTTAGCCATCATCCTGACACCACAGACGTTTGGCATGCTCCACCTCCCCTGTGACTAAACACAAAAGACCTCCTTCCAGGATCTCCTGATGGTGGTTCGCACCATAGACTTTGGTTCGAGGGATGGCCAGTAAATCAAGACGAACTGGGCCTGATCCCCCTTCTGTGTATCTTGGCCTCCCACGGGTTCTCCTGGGCTAGAGATCCTCCACGCCTCAGCGTCGTCCTGCCAGGAAGCTGATTCATGTGCCGAGTCTGCAGAAATTAATTACTGGTAAGTCTGTCCTCATTATTATTATAAAAGACACAGATGGCAAATATAAATATCGAATCTATCTAAAAAACTGGAGGCCTCTTACACTTCAATAGCAGCTGCCTCTGAGAGAGTTTTGAATTGTCAAGAGGAGTAAAACAAGGTTGTCCTCTGACACCATATCTATTCGTTTTAAAATCCGATTAAATAACATTGTTAGAGGATTTGAAATCCAAGGCTTAAAAACAAAGGTATCCATGTATGCCGATAACTTACATTTTGTATCAAGTCCGCTAGCTAGATCCCTGCATTGTCTCATTGAAGATCTAGATAACTTTTCTGGACTCAAACCTAATTATGTGTACAAAATTACATATTGGATCTTTAAAAAATAAAACTTTTACATTACCCTGCAGTTTACCTATAAAATGGACTGACAGTGAAGACATAGACAAGACATACTTAATATTCACATCACAAAATATATAAATTGTCTTTCCACAATGAATTTCGATAGAAAACTAGTAAAAATAGACAAGATCCTGCAACCATGGAGATGTAAATACTTGTCTATTTATGGGGAAATTGCACTGATTAACTCCTTAGTCATATCTCAATTTACTCACTTACTTATGACGCTGCTTTCTCCTGATGATTCATTTTTTAAATCATATGAGCAAGAAATATTTTGATTTCTCTGGAATGCTAAACCAGACAAGATAAAGTGTGCATATCTATATAATGAAATGAACTGGGTGGGTTGAGATTATTAAATGTAAAAGCACTAAACCTCTCTCTAAAAGCTTCACTTATAAAAAAGTTTTACTTGAACCCTAAATGGTTCTCCAGTAGATTACTAAGAAAAGCTTATCCATTGTTAAAAAATGTCAAATTAATATCTGTACAGAAAGACTCATGTGAAGGCCAAATTACAGAGGAGGAACTGCTTGAGGCAATTGAGGCCTTTAAGGATGGGAAAACTCCAGGGCTGGATGGCATACCAGTGGAAGTATACAAAACTTTTTTTGGTATACTCAAAGGACCATTGTTGGCTTGTTTTAACCACTCCTATATAAATGGTAGATTATCAGACACGCAACAAGAAGGTCTGATATCATTATTACTGAAACAGGACCTAAGTGGTATATATAAAGATCCAGTCCGTTTATACACTTCAGTGTTGTGATGCAAAAATCCTAGCAAAATGCTTGGCACATATAATTTAAAAAGTATTGTCAGATATTATTCATCCTAATCAGACAGGTTTTTTACAAGGACGATACATTGGAGATAATATAAGACAAGTACTGTAAACAATAGAACACTATGAAATATCTTGGACACCAGGCCTGGTTTTCAAAGCTGATTTTGAAAAGGCTTTTGATAAATTACGACTGGAGTTTATATATATATATGCCTAGAATATTTCAATTTTGGGGAATCTTTTATAAAATGGGTCAAGGTTATGTATAGTAACCCTAGGTGTAAAATAGTAAATAATGGCTACATCTCAGAAAGTTTAAAACTATCTAGAGGAGTAAAACAAGGTTGTCCACTATCGGCATATATATTTATTATTGCCATCGAAATGTTAGCTGCAAAGATTAGATCAAACAATAATATTAAGGGATTAGAAATCCGTGGCCTAAAAACAAAGGTGTCATTGTACGCTGATGATTCATGGTCCTTCTGTAGCACAGTTGGTAGAGCATGGCGCTTGGCGCTTGTAACGCCAGGGTAGTGGGTTTGATTCCCGGGACCACCCATACGTAGAATGTATGCACACATGACTGTAAGTCGCTTTGGATAAAAGCATCTGCTAAATGGCATATATATATATATATATATATATTCATGTTTTCTTTTAAAACCACAATTGGAGTCTCTCCACGGCCTCTTAGAGGATCTAGATACTTTTGCTATCCTCTCTGGATTAAAACCAAATTATGATAAATGTACCATATTACGTATTGGATCACTAAAAAATGCACATTTTACATGACCATGTAGTTTACCAATTAAATGGTCTGACGGAGATGTAGACATACTCGGTATACAAATCCCAAAGGAAAGAAATTATCTCACTCCAATACATTTTTATAGAAAGTTAGCAAAAATAGATAAGATCTTGCTACCATGGAAAGGAAAATACCTGTCTATTTGTGGAAAAATCACCCTGATTAACTCCTTTCGTAATATCACAGTTGACCTATTTGCTTATGGTTTTGCCTACACCTAGTGACCTGCTTTTTAAATTATATGAACAAAGAATATTCAATTTTATTTGGAACGGCAAACCAGATCAAATTAAAAGGCCCTATTTCCGGCGCCGACAGAGATGGCCGCCTCGCTTCGCGTTCCTAGGAAACTATGCAGTTTTTTGTTTTTTTACGTGTTATTTCTTACATTAGTACCCCAGGTCATCTTAGGTTTCATTACATACAGTCGAGAAGAACTACTGAATATAAGATCAGCGTCAACTCACCATCAGTACGACCAAGAATATGTTTTTCGCGACGCGGATCCTGTGTTCTGCCTTACAAACAGGACAACGGAATGGATCGCATGCAGCGACCCAAAAAAACGACTCCGAAAAAGAGGGAAACGCGGCGGTCTTCTGGTCAGACTCCGGAGACGGGCACACCGTGAACCACTCCCTAGCATTCTTCTTGCCAATGTCCAGTCTTTAGACAACAAGGTTGATGAAATCCGAGCAAGGGTAGCATTCCAGAGGGACATCAGAGACTGTAACGTTCTGTGCTTCACGGAAACATGGCTCACTGGAGAGACGCTATCCGAAGCGGTGCAGCCAACAGGTTTCTCCACGCATCGCGCCGACAGAAACAAACACCTTTCTGGTAAGAAGAGGGGTGGGGGCGTATGCCGTATGGCTAACGAGACATGGTGTGATGAAAGAAACATACAGGAACTCAAATCCTTCTGTTCACCTGATTTAGAATTCCTCACAATCAAATGTAGACCGCATTATCTACCAAGAGAATTCTCTTCGATTATAATCACAGCCGTATATATCCCCCCCCAAGCAGACACATCGATGGCTCTGAACGAACTTTATTTAACTCTTTGCAAACTGGAAACAATTTATCCGGAGGCTGCATTCATTGTAGCTGGGGATTTTAACAAGGCTAATCTGAAAACAAGACTCCCTAAATTTTATCAGCATATCGATTGCGCAACCAGGGGTGGAAAAACATTGGATCATTGTTACTCTAACTTCCGCGACGCATATAAGGCCCTGGCCCGCCCCCCTTTCGGAAAAGCTGACCACGACTCCATTTTGCTGATCCCTGCCTACAGACAGAAACTAAAACTAGAGGCTCCCACGCTGAGGTCTGTCCAACGCTGGTCCGACCAAGCTGACTCCACACTCCAAGACTGCTTCCATCACGTGGACTGGGATATGTTTCGTATTGCGTCAGATAACAACATTGACGAATACGCTGATTCGGTGTGCGAGTTCATTAGAACGTGCGTTGAAGATGTTGTTCCCATAGCAACGATTAAAATATTCCCAAACCAGAAACCGTAGATTGATGGCAGCATTTGCGCGAAACTGAAATCGCAAACCACTGCTTTTAATCAGGGCAAGGTGTCTGGTAACATGACCGAATGCAAACAGTGCAGCTATTCCCTCCGCAAGGCTATCAAACAAGCTAAGCGTCAGTACAGAGACAAAGTAGAATCTCAATTCAACGGCTCAGACACAAGAGGCATGTGGCAGGGTCTACAGTCAATCACGGACTACAGGAAGAAATCCAGCCCAGTCACGGACCAGGATGTCTTGCTCCCAGGCAGACTAAATAACTTTTTTGCCCGCTTTGAGGACAATACAGTGCCACTGACACGGCCTGCAACGAAAACATGCAGCCTCTCCTTCACTGCAGCCGAGGTGAGGAAGACATTTAAACGTGTTAACCCTCGCAAGGCTGCAGGCCCAGACGGCATCCCCAGCCGCACCCTCAGAGCATGCGCAGACCAGCTGGCCGGTGTGTTTACAGACATATTCAATCAATCCCTATACTAGTCTGCTGTTCCCACATGCTTCAAGAGGGCCACCATTGTTCCTGTTCCCAAGAAAGCTAAGGTAACTGAGCTAAACGACTACCGCCCCGTAGCACTCACTTCCGTCATCATGAAGTGCTTTGAGAGACTAGTCAAGGACCATATCACCTCCACCCTACCTGACACCCTAGACCCACTCCAATTTGCTTACCGCCCAAATAGGTCCACAGACGATGTAATCTCAACCACACTGCACACTGCCCTAACCCATCTGGACAAGAGGAATACCTATGTGAGAATGCTGTTCATCGACTACAGCTCGGCATTCAACACCATAGTAGCCTCCAAGCTCGTCATCAAGCTCGAGACCCTGGGTCTCGACCCCGCCCTGTGCAACTGGGTACTGGACTTCCTGACGGGCCGCCCCCAGGTGGTGAGGGTAGGTAACAACATCTCCTCTCCTCTGATCCTCAACACTGGGGCCCCACAAGGGTGCGTTCTGAGCCCTCTCCTGTACTCCCTGTTCACCCACGACTGCGTGGCCACGCACGCCTCCAACTCAATCATCAAGTTTGCGGACGACACAACAGTGGTAGGCTTGATTACCAACAACGACGAGACGGCCTACAGGAAGGAGGTGAGGGCCCTCGGAGTGTGGTGTCAGGAAAATAACCTCACACTCAACGTCAACAAAACTGAGGAGATGATTGTGGACTTCAGGAAACCGCAGAGGGAACACCCCCCTATCCACATCGATGGAACAGTAGTGGAGAGGGTAGCAAGTTTTAAGTTCCTCGGCATACACATCACAGACAAACTGAATTGGTCCACTCACACAGACAGCATCGTGAAGAAGGCGCAGCAGCGCCTCTTCAACCTCAGGAGGCTGAAGAAATTCGGCTTGTCACCAAAAGCACTCACAAACTTCTACAGATGCACAATCGAGAGCATCCTGGCGGACTGTATCACCGCCTGGTACGGCAACTGCTCCGCCCTCAACCGTAAGGCTCTCCAGAGGGTAGTGAGGTCTGCACAACGCATCACCGGGGGCAAACTACCTGCCCTCCATGACACCTACACCACCCGATGTTACAGGAAGGCCATAAAGATCATCAAGGACATCAACCACCTGAGCCACTGCCTGTTCACCCCGCTATCATCCAGAAGGCGAGGTCAGTACAGGTGCATCAAAGCTGGGACCGAGAGACTGAAAAACAGCTTCTATCTCAAGGCCATCAGACTGTTAAACAGCCACCACTAACATTGAGTGGCCGCTGCCAACACACTGACACTGACTCAACTCCAGCCACTTTAATAATGGGAATTGATGGGAATGATGTAAATATATCACTAGCCACTTTAAACAATGCTACCTTATATAATGTTACTTACCCTACATTATTCATCTCAGATGCATACGTATATACTGTACTCTATATCATCGACTGCATCCTTATGTAATACATGTATCACTAGCCACTTTAACTATGCCACTTTGTTTACATACTAATCTTATATGTATATACTGTACTCGATACCATCTACTGTATCTTGCCTATGCTGCTCTGTACCATCACTCATTCATATATCCTTATGTACATATTCTTTATCCCCTTACACTGTGTATAAGACAGTAGTTTAGGAATTGTTAGTTAGATTACTTGTTGGTTATTACTGCATTGTCGGAACTAGAAGCACAAGCATTTCGCTACACTCGCATTTAACATCTGCTAACCATGTGTATGTGACAAATAACATTTGATTTGATTTTATTTGATTTATATAATGAATATGAATTCGGTGGGCAGCAATTATTAAATATTAAAGCATTAGACCTCTCACTAAAGGCATCAGTCGTACAAAAGTTATACTTAAATCCAAACTGGTTCTCTAGTCAATTGGTACGAATGTCTCATCCTATATTCAGGAAGGGCCTTTTCCCCTTTATTCAGATTACACCTGCTCACTTTCGGTTGTTTGAAAAGGAAATAATCTCCAAAATATCTTCATTTTTTAAACAAGCCTTAGAAAGTTGGTTGCAATTTCAGTTTAATCCACCTGAAAGGACAGAACAAATAGTACAACATATATTGTGGTTAAATTCAAATATACTAATTGTTTAAAAAAAAAATATTTATCGAATAAATGTTTAAGAAAAGTATACATTTAGTGAATGATATCATAAATAGGACTGGGGGAGTTATGTCACACATGCAGCTAACACAGACATATGGAAATGTCTGCTCTACCCAAAATTACAACCAATTAATTGCATAATTACCACAAAAATGGAAGAGGCAAGTAGAAGGGGAAAAAAGTAAGGAACTTGTATGTCAGACCTGTATTAAAGAACATAAATGGTTAAAGAAAAGTGTGATAAATAAAAACATATACCAATTTAATTTAAGGACCAAAAAACTGATAGCTGTGCCATATAAATTGCAAAATAGTTGGGAAGAGATTTTCGATGTACCCATTCCATGGCACATGATTTATGAATTGATACGCAAAACAACGCCGGATTCAAAACTTCAAATTTGTCAATATAAATTACTATACAAAATTCTTGCAACTAATAGAATGTTATATATATGGGAAATACAATCTTCCCAGCTCTGCAGATTCTGCTGTGAGGAGGCAGAGTCATTAGATCATTTATTTTGGTACTGTCCATATGTAGCTCATTTTTGGTCACAGGTCCAGGAATGGCTGAAGAATTGCAACATTTGCCTAGAACTAACACTACAGACAGCAATACTGGCTGATTTGAAAAGCCATACTCAATCAATCAAAAATATAATCATTATTTTAACAAAAATGTTTATTTTTCATTTACAATCTGTAGAAGCTATGCGAATAGGAAGGTTCAATTATTTTGTGTAGTATCACAGCACAGTTGAAAAATATATGGCAAGTAGAAATCCGAAATGGATGATGTTGAGAGACAGATGGGAGGGGTTGAGTGGAGCTGAAGGGTGGGGACTAGTAACAAGAGAAACAATGTAGGGCATACGGGATCTGTAGAATGTGTATAGGTTCGGAGCTTTTGTGAAATAGCATAGTTACAAATAGAAATCAAACTGGATGGACATCAGAAATAGAGGAAGGACTAAGAACAAACAAGAGAGAACTATTGTAAAGTAGACTGTATCTGTAGAGTATCTGTAGAGTGTGTATAAGATGTATGGATTGAAGGTAGAAGCAGAAGTGTTTATTAGTTTACTCCAATTGGGGGATCGGTGGAAGGGTTTGCGGGGAATAATAATAAAGGTATATTCTTTAAAAAAGTATGTATGTCTATATAGGTATGTATGTGTATATATGTGTGTATATATGCATGCGTGTATGGATATATATATATATTTACCAAAAAAATATGGAGTATTGGAAATGATGCCGACAATTACATTGGAAGCAACATTCTGTCCGCAATATTAAGCTAATCCACACTCAAAGAGAAAAAAGAAGAAAAAAAAGAAAAGCTTTTCCATTGTTAAAAAATTGCCTTTTTGCCTTTGTGCAGATTGCCATGTCTCATTCTCAATTAATTGAAAATTAAACCTTTTTCAAAGTATCTCTCTTTTTCAAACAGGCATGGAATTATTGTTATTTTTTTCAATGGAGGGGGGGGGGGGCTGTGGGGGGGGGTCTCGGATGGTTGAGGGGCAGCTCTCAGGGAACTGTGGGGAGGGTTGGGGTCTTGGCAGGCTGGTGGCCTGGTGGCCTGGTGGTTGAGAGCTTGGGCCGGTGGCTGATTTGGGTCCCCGTTTCTAACTTTGTGGGAGATCAGTCGACGTGCAGCAGGGTATTGACCCTGATTGCTTCTGTGGGTCGCTCTGGATGGAGTCTGTTAGATGATTGAATGCAATGTAATTGTTGACCGGCTTCACTGCAAGTAGATTGTATGTTTTAATATTCAATTTAAAAAAACAAACAAAAATAAAATAAAATGTAAATAGTCTGTCCTCGACTGTGTACTTAAGTAAAAATACTTTAAAGTACTACTTAAGTAGTTTTTGGGGGGTATCTGTACTTTACTTGAATATTTATATTTTTGACAACTTTTACTTTTATTTCACTACATTCCTAAAGACATTTTTGTATTTTTTACTCCATACATTTTCACCGACAACCCAAGGTACTCATTATATTTTGAATGCTTAGCAGGACAGGAAAATTGGGAAAATCACCGACTTATCAAGAGAAGAGGTGGTCATCCCTACTGCCTATGGTCTGGTAAACTCACTAAACACAAATGTATCTTTTGTCAATAAAGTCTGAGTGTTGGAGTGTCCCCCTGGCTATCTGTACATTTTAAAAACAAGAAAATGGTGCCGTCGGCTTAATAAATTATAAGGAATTTGAAATAATTTATACTTTAACTTCTATTTTTGATACTAGTAATTACATTTACTTTTGATACTTAAGTATATTTAAAACCAAAAACGTTTATACTTTTACTCAAGTAGTATTTTACTGTGTGACTTTCACTTTTACTTGAGTAACTTTCTATTAAGGTATCTATACTTTTACTCAGGTATGACAATTGTGTACTTTTTCCAGCACTGGTCCTCGCTGGACATCCACTGGGTCTGATGGAAGGACCAGGGTTGGGAAAAGAAGTGGCAGCCGATTGGATCTGCAGAGGAGATCTCTCTCTCTCTCTCTTGTCACCCCCTCTGTCCTCACAGTGGTCGGTCTGTCTTGAGGTTTAACTCATGTGGGTGGAGCTGTGTAAATGTTTTGGATCATTTCTTTGCTTGGATGGCTTTTTGGCTCAGGTTGTCAGATTTTCTCAGATTGTCCAAAGTCAGGCGGTTAATCGCACAACAACATTTCTGGTACTGCTGACAGATACTAGAGGGTTCCATTCACAAATGAAGCATCGTGTCAAGCAGCGTTACAGAAGATGGACTAAAGCAGCTTATAATGGGCAACTAACTTCAGATACATGTATCTGTATCACTATTATCCACACTTGTTTTATACACAGGGAAGTTCTAGATTTCATGTAGGAAATAAACTATTTTGAGATCCAGGAGCCGTTCCCACCAGAATTAGCAGGACAATTAGGCCAACAATTATTGTACTCAAACCCATAAACACTATCATTATGAACATGACAGTAAACGGCACTTCCATTTAAATAGTGTTGTGGCATGCTCCATGACGACTGCCTAGGAACTGGCCTCTAGAAACAACTCCACAACCAGCATACAAGGAAGCAAAACCACACCCCTGCGGCGTACACATGGGCGTCTGCCAATAATAACGCTCGGTGGTGCCAAAATAAAAACCACTCTTCGCCGGTCCACCTTGCATTCAGTCAGGGCTAAGTCTGGACCACCCCAGAGGCTGAGTCCACTAGACATTCCTTTCACTTCAAGTGCTCCCATCAAATCATTGCAGGTACTGGTTTGTGGTAAAGGTGCTTTATATTGCTCTTTGGTGTGCATTGTGTCTCTGTTATGAAAAGGAACACAAATGGGACACAAATACACAGACTATGTCGACCACAGGTGTCTGGTGGCATCTTAAATGGGGAGGATGGGCTCATAGTAATGGCTGGAAAGGAATACATGGAATGGTATCAAACACATGGTTTGCACACATGGTTCCCATGTGTTTGATACCATTCCATTCACTCCATTCCAGCCATTGTTATGAGCTGTCTCCTTCAAGAGCCTCCTGTTATGTCTACAGTAATTAGCCACGCATGTTCTTATAGATGACATGTTGGAGGGGCAAAAAAATGGGCAAAAAAATGCAGATTGAATATTTGTGTTTGAGTCCTGCCACAAAGCGTATCCACAGCCACTTGAGACAGTTATGTTTGTCTTATCAGAGCCACATTTGCTATGCAAGGTGCTTCGAGGGCCCTAAACATACTTTGCTTCAGCAATTTTGTGGCAATGGTGAGAATCACCATCTGTTTATACCATCAGGAGTTTCGTGACACCTTAATTGGTGAGGACATGCTCGTGGTAATGGCTGGAGTGCAATCAGTGGAATGGTATTAAATACATCACATGTCATTCCATTAAACCCTCAGCAGCCTCCACTGGTTTATACCTGATATAACCATCCGACACAAAAAATTAAGTGGATTTGTCTTGTAAAGGTATTTCCCCCCCGACAAAACACACACACAAACACTACTGAGAGACAAAGCAGTCCATACCATGGCTTACACCCTTGGGTTTCCAATCCAATGTGAGGCCAAGGAGGAAGTCATTAGTTTCCTTTAGATAAGTTGTTGTTGCACACTAGTCACTAAATGTTTTCCTATCGACCCAAAGTGCTTCAAAGTACTCATGGAAAAATAATTATACTTGTCTCTCTCATATCTAATGTAATTATCTCCATGGACTGGCCAGCTAATTTTTCATGGACAATAGTCTCCCTCTCCATAATGGCTCCTCTGAAGGAGTGGCACAGCTGACACAGATGGGCACAAACTAAGTAAACATACTAATATCCTGCTACTACAGTGATATTTAAGTAGAAAATAGAGACATATTTGTTCAACTAGTGGTAGTTTCGGAAACAAGCTTTTGAAAATTGAAAGTCTGATTAAGTGACCATGGTCACATTTCATTTAAAGGCCCAGTTGAAAATGATTTGGGATATAATTTGATCTGGCACTTTAATTTTTATTTTTTAATTTTTTTTTTATTTCACCTTTATTTAACCAGGTAGGCTAGTTGAGAACAAGTTCTCATTTGCAACTGCGACCTGGCAATCACTGGTGATGTGATTTTGAGTTTTTTAGGGCCTCACGAATAACTCTAAATATAAAAACAATGTAATAGCACCTCATCCTTGATGAATAAAAGGCTCCGAAAATAATTTTGATGAGACATGCATTTAACTGGCCTGTGTTGTACAGTATGTGGCCTGCCTGTCGGCTGATATTGGCTCTGCAACATCGATTTCAAGTTCTGCTTTTGGGGATTGTGTCCTTTTACACCATTTTTACCACTGTTGTTAAACATAAACCCCCTTGCTATTTCTATTGCCAATGTCCTTTAATTTTTATTGTCTTCCTCTGGTAATTTAATATGGACAGGGATGATGTTCTTTGAATGTTATTAATTAACAGTTGAAAAAAAGAATGAAAGAGCTATGTTTATCAATTGCCTATCTCTGGTCTAAGAAATAAAATACATATTTTCTCAATTGTTTCGACTTGGTTTGACCAGTCATCATAAAAACCCTTGAAAAAAAGCTGGAAGCAATCCTGATAGAACTCACAATTAATAACATCGACATTATGCTGGTCTCAGTGTTCTTATTTGTCATAATAAATGATAACACTCTAACTCTGTCTGTCAAGGAATGTAAAACCAAATTTTCCTTTCATCTGCTGATGATGACGTTATACTGCAGATCCTGAGGTGACGTTGCTTTGTCTCGCGAGCTTATGGAAAACAATCCAGACGCTCACTCAGGCCCCCCTTCCCACGCCCAGTGCGCTGTGGGATAGTGGCACTATAAAGTATATCCTCTCTCGGAGAAAGATAAGAAGCCCGAGACGGGAGGGGATGAAGATGGCGGACGCCAAGCAAAAAAGGAACGAACAGTTGAAACGGTGGTTAGGGTCGGAGACAGACATCGAGCCTCCTATTCTGAAAAAGAAGAAGACGAAGGTGAAGTTCGACGATGGCGCCGTGTTTTTGGCTGCCTGCTCAAGCGGCGATACCGAGGAGGTGCTCCGAATGATTGACCGGGGTGCTGACATCAACTACGCCAATGTAGACGGTCTGACTGCCCTCCACCAGGTTTGTCTTTTACAGCTATAAGCCGAGACACTTCCCATACAAGGGCACGACAACCATATGTCTTGCCAAAGATGGTAGCTAACGTTACCTCCTGCCACAGTAATGGAGTAATTCCTGCTGAAGCTCAGTCTGTTTACCTAGCACGCCCGTCTTTTTTTAGACGAGACAGGGCCATTTCATTTGTTGGGCTGTTGATTGAATTGGATCAGAAGCGAAGGGGTGGTTAAACTCAATACCTGATTGGTAGCTATCCCGTTTGAGCTAGCTTGGTATGTTAAATGTATTCGTAGTTTAGGTAATGTTGAACATATGGATAGTTAGCTATTTGGTCTTTTGTTTATCAGCAACTGATTCAAACATCCAATAGTCAGGAAGAATGCCGTTGACTGGCTTGCTAACATCTAACCAGCCACTTGGGTGGTGCTGTTAGCATAGCTAGTTAAGTTACACTAGCTAGCCAGTTACACTGTAGCGAGCTAGGCAAACCATTCTTGGAACTGTTATGTCGCCCTGTTCTGGCTAACCTGTGTAGGCTATGAGAGATAGCTTAACTCAATATTGTTGGTTTGTTGTTTAACAAATACTCAATTATTACAGTCGTTGGCGAAGTTAACTGCTGCCAATTGTGCTTTATATTGAAGTTAAAAGGAAGTACAGAAAATGTACTTGTTTGTTATCTGATGGCTAGCTAGCTTGCTACAAGTCGGTTAGCTAACGAGTGCAAATGGTGGAAAGAACGTTTAGCTGTCCAGTGGCACTGCTCGTTACCAAGCATAAGCTTGACTGCAGTCGGTCGGCAGTAAAGCACCATTCAAATTAAAGGAATCAGATGTCAGCTTGGATCACCTTGAAGCTATAACATGCAACAATATTTGACTATATGTTTAGCTACAGTAGCTATGCCGCAGTCTCTAGGCTGAAGGGCAGAAACACTACTGTAACTAGCCTACAGTCATGATACTTATATTTTCAAGAAATATTATCTATGGTTAACAGCATATGTAACTCTTAGGCTTGCTAAAGATCATACACTAACGTGTTACTAGCAAACTTTAGCCTCCGGAGCCACGTCTTTTGACATTCTGTAGCTAACATTACTCCTATAATCGATTATACTATTGTAGCAGATAACGTTACAATTCATACCCACATTTTGTAATTGCAATTTGCAGTTGTATTAAGCTATCTGCATGGATTGGCAAACATCTCAACTTGCGGTGTTTCAAAGTAGTTATGATAGCTAGGCTATTTGAAAAGTATACTAACATTCTTAGCATAACACTAAGTAAATTCTCAGAATTAGAATCATATGCAAATTTTTTGTAAAGGTTGTTACACTTTGGATTTGACTAGCTAGCTAGCCTATCTTGCCGATGTGTTCGGATTGCAATGTTGCAGTACTGACGTGTTTTGCTGCACACTAGACTGTTCTGCAGTTGGATAACAGCTGACACATTCTCTCTGAGAGGTGTGAGGTTTACATGTCAATACCTGTTGCTTTCAGCTGTGTGAAAGAAGCCAATCCTAGGCTTTTGAGCTGTTAATGTTATTAGTCAACACTTTAGCTTATGTTATGGCAGGTGGAGCACCAGCCTGTTACCTTGAATACTGACAACCAAAACATTAAACCAAAACATCTAATTCAGTTAAGTTTTTTTGTTCTTCAAACCAATATTGCACATAAACATTTTAAGTTGTGCTATTGTTTTGTCATTGTAGCCAGAGAATAACATGTTGACTGTTCATCAATGTTTTTCACACAGGTGTAAATGCAAAATTGGGAAGGTGTAGGCCTGCCTGTCTCACCAAACACATTTTAGTAATGCTGGAATGAAACATTGTTTATTGAAGTCTTGCATGCTCAAACTGCCTTGCACCTTACATCTACAATAATCTCATCACCCAGATGTCCTGTTTTGCTAAGTGATGCATCACCCGCCCTTTCTCTTAAGTAGTGTGATGTGTGCACCTTTTATAAACTGTTATTGCCGGGCAAGGCTATATCCCCGAAGGCCGATCTCAGGGTGTAGAAGTGGTGCCGTGTCTCTAGAATAGATGCTGCTGTATCACTAGTTGATTTTTTTTTTTTTTTTTTTTTTTTTTTTCTGGGGTTCACACAAATTAGTTATTTTTATCTGACATTAGATATGCACTACTAGTTGGAGACTGTCTTAATCAGCCTTTTCTTTAGGGTGACTGAGTTTGTCTTCCTTTCAACTGGAATTAGTCAGCCTCCTGCACTGCGCAGGCTCACTGGGTGAAAATATAGCCTTTTTTTGGGACCGGAGTCCACTCCAGGGACAGGCAGAGGTGAGGAAAGCATTTGCGACGTGGTGTTGGAGACCTAACCATGTCTGGAGAGACTTGGAGCAGCTTTGTTTGTGTTCCAGCATGTGATCCCCTGGCTTCAGGGTCTTGGAAAATAGTTGAAGGCGAGATAGGGATTGGCATCTAGCTTGCTAATCCTAGGATTTCAGGAAGGTCTGGCTGATGTTGGTTTGCTCAAACCAACAAATTTTGTTTAGGGATGTGCACGGTTATTTGAATATCTGAACGGACGTTAGTATCGGACGTTCAGCATCCAAAAATGTATAGGCCTATTTTAACACAAAGCATTTTCTAAATTTAAAATATCCATGTTACATGCAAGAATATACCATGACATTTCAAATTATACATTTAATAAAAACTAACCTTTCATTTTTAGTTATGACGTTCTCCCCATTAAAAACCACTGGTAGCATTGCCCAATTAACGTGGCTCAATGGATAGTGAGCGCAGAATGTGGCCTCAATTAGCCCAGCTAGCTATAGTTGGCTAGCATAGCTTCTCTAGGCTACTCCAGTCAATATTGGCACTGTTATATGTGATGATAAATAACATTGTGGCTTCTACAAGCTCGGTAGTCTTGGCTGTAGACAAGTAGCGTCACTATCTGCCTTAGTCTACTCATTACAATCTCACCGGCACCTCCACAGCTCCCTCATGCAGCAGTGCTCAAGTTAAAAACGTAACTACAAAAAAAGACATGCGCTTCAGATTTCCGTATATCTGACAAATCAAATTTTATTGGACACATGCACTGACTACAACTTTCCCAACAACGCAGAGTAAAAAAAAAAAGTATAAACATATTTGCTGTTAAAAATATCTTGATACTATTTGAATAGTGACCTTTCTGCTAATCCCCATCTAATGTGGCTCAGTCTGGGTTGCCACGTTAATTGTCCCTGATGGCTTTGCTAACCATTATCCATGTTGGGAATCTCTGCCTTCAAGGAGAAGGGCCAGTTGGCTTAAAGAATCAAAGTTGTCAGAATGAATGGTTAATGACTCTCCCAAAGTGGGATGGACTCTCCTCCTATTAGCAGGAGGCCAGTAGTGGTAATGCACCCTAGTCCTGGTCTTGAATGGAACTAAACCAAACAGTCTAGTAAGGATTCGTAGTCATCTGCCTGCGGTTTGACAAGCCTCTTTATTTATAGAGTCAAACATGGTGCCACGATTCACCACTACTGTAATAATTGGCTTGTGGTAGTGAGACTACGGTGGCTTTAACAGGACTCTAATGCTGCTACCACGCAGGTACCTGAGTGACCACTGACCAGCCAGGCAGTGTAGGCTAATTGACATGGTAGAGTGGCAAGTCTCCTTTCAGTTGCAGCTGTAGATCTGTTGTTTTATCTGCAACAATTGTTTATGGGGGATGTCGGGTGCTGATGACATGCCCTGAACCATTCCCTTCCTGGTGGCAAGGCAGTGAGTGACCTCTAGCTTTGGTTGTAACGATGCTCTGTTTTTACACGGAGGGTCACTCACTCCTCCTTGGGTGCAGTGACTGCACTGCACTCCTGCCACTTCTGAGTGCCAGGTTATAAATACCCCCTGCACCAGTTCTTCTCAGTATAGCTTGGTTTGAGGAGATTATTCTAAGTTTGGGTGAGTCATTGCCACACTGGACTGCTTAGCTTTGTACTGGAGGCTTGGCATGCATTGGAGTTCATGTGGACCGTCTGACTTGAAAGGGTTTGTCTATGTGAAACACAAATCACCTACGAGTCACTGAACAATGGCCTCTGATGTTCACCTTTGCTGTGACTGACCACCACTGTTCTTAACTGTGGACCTGGAGGACATTTGTCCCAGCCTTTCACAAAAGACTAGGCCTATTTGACTGATTTGTTGTTAATCTGAATCGGGAGTGTTAAGGCTTCCAGTTCGGAAGAGTTTGTGCATATATTATCCCAACAGTTTGGGCTGGTTGGGCACACTTGGAGGAGGCAAGTTCAAGCTGAAGTCTACACCACTTCAATGGTGATTGGTCAACAGTAGGGATTCTTCAATAAAGTCTGTCATTGAATGGGAGACGACTTGTTTTTTTAATACCCCCCTTGAGAAATACTGAATCAAACATCTTAATGTAAAACTGAGCAACTAAGATCACCTTGACAAAAACAGCAATTTTATGACAGATTTCTTGAGTTATCTTAGATTAATTCTGACTTTGGCTATGGTGTCCTGGACAAATGTTAATATTGCATAAATAAAAAAAATCAAGCGAAGGTCTTTAAGGGTGTAGTATGCAAGCCCACTCGTTCAGCTACTGGAGTTTGACGAGGCACCAGCCGAACTGAAGCATGCTGACATCTTTACTGCTGGGGCACAAGCCCGCACACCCTGCAGCCCTCTAGGACCACTGAGTAAATGTGGGAGGGAAAGACCTATAATGGTGCTACTGTAAACCAGAATTGTAACGCTTTCCACACAGTTCACAGCTCCCCGGAGGTGAGGGGTGAAGAGGTACAGGGAGTTGTGAATGAGGGGGCAGGACTGGAGAGAGATGTTTGTAGATATGTGCTGGATAGGTAGCATTCCGTCCCTGTCCTCCTGGCCCGTGCATTCCTCACATGACAGTCGGTGGAAACCATGGCAAAGGGAGAGCAGAGCAAGCATTCCTCAGCTGTCACCCCCCTCCTTCACACACACACACACACACAGTCTTACCCTCTTTCTGGCCTGCCAGCCTCTCCCCAGGCAATGCCAGGACCCAGCTGACTGCCACTTACTGTGCCCAATCAAGGCAGGGCCTGCACAGTGAAACAACAGGTGTATTCACCCATATCTGGCCTTGAGTCATTCATATTGTGTATCATTGGTAATGTACTTAGTATATATAGTCTAGCTGGTACAGGTATTGTATAGAAATTACATTTTTACAGGCTCAAAGTAGCTTTTTGTAAGTTGTGGTGAAGGTTTTACGACATCATTGGGATAGGCTCGATAAAATGCAAACTGTTAGCTTTTTTAACCTTTTTTTTTTTTAACCTTAGCAACAGTTTAGTTCCACGCCCTCACTATCAGTGTGTGAACTCTAACAATGTAACCATGGCAATGTCTCATGTCAAGTGGCTTGTCTGCCGATTTGTGTACATACAGAGTTACATAACCACTGACTGAGCAGAGTAGCCAGCAGCAGTTTAGAATCACATGGACTGCATGAATCTTGAAATGGAACCTATGCAGACAGCAGTGCATGGGGCCCTCACTGCAGTTCCATCCAAAGCAGCACCAGTTACATTAACACATTACATAATTGTTCCAGCGCCAACCCTGAGATTCTCAGCTGTGGCAGAGGTGTTGAGATTTGTTGTTGCTTGAATTCAATCTCTTGATTCAATTTGGAAAATGTACTTGTTGACCTGATATATTCTGAAGGTCTGGCCTTGTAAAGTGTCGTCTTCACCCAGATCCTATAGCTGAAATATTATGTTATGGAACATTTCTTTCACCAGTCATGCGACACTCTGTCTTTTAAAAAATAATATGTTCTTAAGGCTGTAAACTCACTTACCCTGGAGGGAAGCGGAGAGCGTTTTGGGATACCATGGATCACCTGATCCGTAGTGAGTGTTGGTGTGTGTCAGGACCTGAAAGCACTGCCCAATTAGGGCTAGATTAAGTTGATTTTGGTTGAAACGAGCTGTGTGACTTTTGATGACGAGAGCACCATGTTCCTCTCATTACTAGGGACATTTGTCGTTGCTCACTTCGGAAGATAATCAAAGGAACACAAAACAAGACAGAATACTTTCAGTCAGTTCTTTTCCCCATACTAAGGCCCAGAAGATAAAGAAACTGCATTTGCATTGTTCTTTTAGACATCATTCTCTACTTGATACCTTTTCCTGTAGATGTCACTCTGAGCCGGGTTGCTCATCGAGGGTGTCTATTCCTAGCCCTTAACCAAAGTTGGAGGGGGCCTGTTTGGCAGTGGACTGGGTATGGAGGGGCAGCGTGAACATGGCACTGTTTGGTTTGTGGAGGAGGGGACTCTTAAAGTGAAATGCCCCACTTCCTTTGAAACCATTCTGCGGAATGGTCTGAAACAGCTGCCTCTGGTGTTGGGCCCTGTCAACAGACATTAAATATTTGGTCGTTTTTGGAGGGCTTTTTAAGATCCACATTTCATTAGTTGTTGAGGGGAGTTTAACCGTTACTATGTAAAGCTCTTGAAGTACCTCTGGTAGAAAGGCATTATAGAAATCTATAAGAAAAATATTTCAACCACCCCCTTTGTTGTATCTTAATCTAATTTACCTGCCCAAAGGCAGCAATTAATGCGTTTTAATAATGCACATAGCACCATGAGAATGTTCCTCAGCTATTTATAGTATGGAATTAAGGCAATCTGACTTGTGTTACTCTTTGTCTATGCGTTCAGTCTGTCTTGTAGAAAGGTTATTGGCTAATACGGTTGGATGTATTCATAACTGTAGCAGTCGACTGCTTGTCAGTTTTTATGGACACAAGTGCGTTAATAAAATATTATAATTCAAGCGTTGCGGGTCACCCAACCCAATGTTGATTCAACGTTGCCTCTGAATCATCATCATAACCGTCACGGGCCTCTAGCCTGTAACAACTGTAATATTAGAAAAGCTCACAGAACTTGTACATTCTACCTGTTTATAATTGGTAGGTCTTGCTCTGTCAGGCGGGCTCCGGCTTAAGTTTTCATTGAAGTGTTTCCGCAACCTATAATCAAGTGCAGGAAGTCCTTGTGTCGTTGCTCTCGACTGCTTCACAACACGTCAGGTCGTTTTCTGATCATGACACGTCGGCATGGCTTCCTTACATTAGAAAGCAGACAACTTCCATGCCTGTTCAACTCCAGATTTTCGTGGGTAGTTTTTCCAATGTTACCTCAAGTAAAACATGTAAAAAAGAAACGCATGAACACTCACATTTTCTTGATGTATTGATACCCAATTTCTTGATGCTTTAATTGTGAAAGTGCTCTAGTGGTAGGAACTGTCTGAAGTATCTAAGACAAGCGTCACCGCAGGTTGAAACTGGTTCACCTGGGGTTGTAGATAGAATTCCTCAGCAGCGGTGTAAACTCAACCTTTTGCCACGTATGTGCTCAGACAGACATGACAGCCAAGAAGCCTGTGGAGATGGACTTGACCTGTCCCACACGAGCAACCGATAGGCTAGGTGCTCCGCGGATATCGGCCATGATCAAAACGAGACAATAAAACTGATGACTCTGCTATCAATTTCATTTCTGAAACTACAAGCTGCCATTCATCCACACCTGTGTACTACCCTCTCCCTCAAGTACATTTGATGTCACTGTGCATTCCTGTACATGCAAACTATTTCTCACGCGAGCGAGAAGCTATAGATCTCTCACTATGTCGTCAGGGCTCCTCGGGTCTCTGAGAAATAGTCCCGGCACATAGACCCGTTGACAACATCTGTGTAAGGTAAACTGGGATGAGAAGCTGGCAAGAGCTCTCTTTCTATCCTCCCCCGCTGCCCCACATCTCCGGTCACACTTGGGCTTTAGCATAGTATTGAGCTGCTGCAAAATTTTAGTGGGATGACTTCAGCAGCTTGTCTGTTTTTATTCACCCTGTGATAGTCTGCTCTAGTTTGGTCTTCAAACCATCCCAGGGTTATTTGCATTCCAGCAGTCATATGCCTCACTGAGTGTGGGTTTATAAGGTGATTTTTGAACCGAAAACACCTGGAAGCTGAGGACTGAGTTCCCCTGTCTTTATGCAGCAAGGAGGACAATTAAGCCCAGTCTGTTTTGTTGTTGTCCTGGGTGGGAGAAGTTACATTCTTTCAATTCATCTTTCAATGGCCTCATCTTTCCAGCCAGTGAAATTGGTGCACCAGAAACTGACAGGTACAGGTGTCACATTTAAAACAGAATTCTGCGTTTTCATGCAAAAAAGAACGTATATGAAATGCATTGCTGCATTTTGTAAACGCAGATCTAAAATGCTTATTGTTGTAATTTCAGCTTGGCATCAGACTAATTTAGTGCTTCAGTTGCACTTCTCCACTCAAATGCCTGTTTATGAATTCTCAGCAATCAGCAGACAGCACTCTGTGTAGATACTTTCTCTGGAAAAATGCAAGATTAACTTCAAGATAATCATTAGGAATTGTAACTGGCTACGTTCTTTCTATGATAAACATTAGAAATATGATGGTCGTTTTTAAAAAATTTGTAAGCAACATAACTCAAGTGAAATTGTTTAAAATCGGGTTGGTCTGTATTTGGAAAATGCAGACATCTGAGCTCGAACGCGATCCCTGAGGTAAAGCCCCAATTTCAGCCTAGGTGAAGGACCATAAGATGTAGGCCTAGGTGAAGGACCATAAGATGTAGGCCTAGGTGAAGGACCACAAGATGTAGGCCTAGACCACCCTAGAGTATGAGTGAAGGACCAACAGCCTACTAGACATGATGGGCATCACACCCCTATGTGCTTGCTACTTGCCTTTCTTATAGTCAACCCAGTACACAACAGTCAGTACACAAGTCTTTAGCAACCTTTGTACAGGCTAACCAGTCTGCCTCTTCCCCTCAGCCTGTGAGGGATCTAGTTTTGTACTGAGCCACCACCAGCCTTGTGACTTTGCCAGTGAAACTGCTGCGTGCTGTTGTGCAGACAGGGGCCTTTTAATTATAGTCTGTGGTGTGTGTGTTGTGCATGTGTATTTGACTGCAGAGTAGAAGCCGTGTCAGTGAATCGAGCTGGGTGTCTGTTTGGCTTGTGAGTTTTGATGGCTGCGGGCATTGGACATCATTCAAAACCACTGATTTATTTAGTATCTCCAGGTACAGTAATTTAGTGGTGCCATTAACACCGCTGAACAGACCAGAGTAGGAAACTATTCAGAGCAGGAATATACTAGAAGGTAAATGTACTTTTATTTTCAACCTTGTGCCTTTTAAAAAAAAAATCTGGACATTTTGTGTCAATTTCACAATTTGCATATTTTTCACTGTTCATTTCCTAAAATTGTAGACTTGACATTTTGTAGATTGCGAATATTGTCTGGTCGTTAAGTCTAATTGAGCTCCTATTCCAGATGTCAGCCTTCCAAATTAATAATTAAATGAACCAGAATTAAGCACACTGCCCTACTGTACATATGTGCCTGTCTGGAGAAAGGAGGCTACAGTCGGAAGCACAGCAACGTCAGTGAAGAAGTATAACCCTTTTCAACCCAAATAAGTGAACTCTTTCTTTCACGAGCAATGAGCCGTTGAGCATACATTTACAAAATAAGTATAACTCTTGGTGTACCAGTAATTTTGGTTCAATTTAGTGTCCTCGGACCACACTTAAGATTCATGTGAGCCTTCCAATGTAGTTGACATTTTCTGAGGCTCAGGGAGATTAGGTGTGCCTTCGGAAATCCCAACGCCCTAGTCTCCACCAGAGCTTTTGTCTCTGCTCAGGACTCCTCATGTGGATTTTCATTGGCTAATTAAAGGTGTGCCCTGCTGTCGTTGTCTGTTTTGAGAGGGCAGGAGGACTGACAGGAATGTTTATCCTCTTCCTAAATGAGGGGAATAGGATGTAGTGGGGGATGGGGGTGTTGGAGAGACTTTTCAGGCAGAGGAACAGGAAGTATTTGTTTATTTTTCTCATTTCCTCGTCGAGGCTCCACAAGTGAGCACGGCTTCATCTACTAACTCCTACTTCATCTACTAACCCCCCCCCCATTTCCCAACATTCTCCCCACCATCACAGAACACACCCAGCTCCTCTCCTACTTGAAAGCCCAGTCTGCACTATATGCCCCTCTTACATTGGCGAGCCAAGACAACTTACACAATTGTGTAAACGGTTTCCTCATCGAGTACTGTGTGGCTTAGCTCTTTAAGGAAATCACACTCTGATGCTTATTTGTGTCTTGACTTGTTTCTTCCCAAGAGTAGCCTTTTGGTAATGTCAGGAACGAAAGAGATAATGTGTGAGCTAGGCCTAAGAAAGACAATATAATGTGCACGGTCCTATGTGAGACATTGAGTTCAGATCATGTGTGGCGGTGTTGACGGTGCACTGTGCAGGGGACAACGGCTGGAGCCTTTACTCCAAAGGCTATGGAGGTAATCCATATTTTTCAACCGTAATGGCTATGGATTGTTTGAATGCCTGGCGGGCAGACACAAGCATACACACTGTCCCTTTAACCTCTGGAGTTCAGGCAGTGCTTGCCTGGAGAATGACACGAACAACAGGCGTCATCAGCATTTTCTGCTCATGGCTGTAGGTTAACCCACATAATGCACGGTATTAAGGGAGATTGTGCTACACACACACACTCGTGTTACTGTGGCCTTCTGACCTCGTTGTCCCCTCATGCCCCCTCTCTCCTTGGACCACTGACAGTAACAGCTCATGGAAACAAACTTGGCTGTCAAGCAGGGCTATTGTTTTGGCTGCAGAGCGTAAGCTGAAATGTATAGTTACAATCTCCCTGGACTTTTTCCCCCTCTGCTTCAATCCTGGCCTTTTTCCATGGGAATCCCAGAGCCATATATGGTCGTTCTCAGCAGCAGTGGAGGCAGAGTTCTGTGTAGCCAGGTTACGGCTCCCAACAGGGCTCATCTAGTGGAGGAACCCAGCTGGCTGCCCTGCAGCGCTTTCCCCCCTTCCCCTGGCCTCTGCAGTAGCTTTGTGCTTTTAAACCCCTCACATTCGCTCACTTGCGCCCTCTTTTTCATTTACACACACACACACACACACACACACACACACACACACACACACACACACACACACACAGGCGGTAAGAAGAAATTCCTTTTGTGGAAGTGGCTGCGTGCCTCTGAGCCGGTGACATAGCCCAGTAGGTGTGGCCAGAGCGTCACTCCTTGAAGCCCGGAGTATTACTTATCTGGGAAGTTCTCCACTGCTATGCTAGACTGTGGCTTGTCTGAAGCTATGCTAGGTGGCTGCGGAAAAGAAGCAAAGTTGCGAGGGAGAGAAAGGGGCCCGTGTTGGTCTCCAGGAGAACCTTTGTCTCCATACTATTGCTTTATAAGGGAATAAATTGGTATTTTCCAAAAAGAAAACGAGCTCCACTGTGGATGCCCTATCTCCTGTTAATCCTTTAATTTGCTGACTCAAAAAGCCAGCAGGCATATTTGGGTTGTACATGTGATATTTTAAAGCCAGGCCCATGGATGTTTTGCTTTTTCTGACAGCTACTCAAATGTTCCTCTCACTCGGCTCTCGATTACCAGTTTTGTTTTCTCTAAAGGCCAGTGATGCTTATCTGAAACACATGAGCAGATGGTTGACAAAATAATAGAATGGTGATAGTTGTTACAGAAAAAATACAACCGTAATACTTTTTTTATGGTGTTGATATTGTGACCAATAATGCTGTCATTTAGATTTGATGAATTCATGTTTTCAAAGAGCTCCAAGTACTTGGTGGCTGTGCTGGTGCTTTGATCCCACTGGAGAGTGACTCAGGCCTCGCTCAGTCATAATGGGTTTAAACAGCTGCTCAGTGACCACACTGTTCTCCACTCATGGCACACAGTGTTTTTGTTTATGATTGCCATCTGTTCTGAGCTGGTTCCTGTGCTAAAACAAAAGTTTCTAAAACCAGCACTGGCTGTGCCATATTTGAACACTATTACCTAGGGCCCTGGATGTTTCCTGATCAGGAGCCCACTATATAATCTACAGCTAGGGCCCAGATATGATCCTGGTAATGTTACATTTGCTTTATTGTCATTTAGCAGATGCTCTTGTCCATAGTGACTTAAAGTAAGTGCATACATTTTTGTACTGGTGAACCCACAACACTAGCGTTGCAAGTGCAATGCTCTACCAACTGAGCCACACTGGTACAAGTCACGCTGTTGGGAATTACCCAGGGTCCTAGCCATTGGCTACTTGCAGCTGGAATGACCTGCTGGAGGCCCGTCTGCTTGGTGGGTTTGAGACCAGGGTTTCCGTTAGCTGGGAATAGCCGGCCATTGTCCGAATTTTATTTTATTTTTTAAAATTACTGAAAGCAGACGTTAAATATAATTTTCAGTTCAAAAATAATTTAGAACCCCCCCCCACTGAAGTCGGAAGTCAGATTTCATATTTCCCAGTTCTTTTGAACTCTTCATCAGAACGTCACACCACTTTGCAGTGAGCTGGTGGCCATATGCATTATGAAAACCCAGTAAATTGTTTTAAAACTGAATGTTTTAACACATGAGGCAACATGCTTCAAAGTAACCTATTAGATCTCCTCTTTCTAAATCTAACGGATACTTTCATCGGTCACATGAATCCGCTCGCATGTGCAGTGCCCCTTTGACAAGTGTTTTCCAACTAATTGCAATATGGAATGAACATTCGCACAGCCTATTGAATTGTGTACATTGCTGCGCCTATAATGGAAAGAAATAAGTTAATCAACATTTTGAATCTAAACGTTCAGATCTGTTGCATCAGACTCATTGCTTTAACATTTCATTTATTTTAATGTAGTCTAGACCTACTGGTTGTGTGGATTTCTTGTTCCAGAGTAGGTTTGGAGTAGGCCGTTTCTTTTAGTTGTCCATCGGAGGGCCCTGCCAGAGGAAATGGGGGGGAGGGGTCCTCAAGTGTCTTCTCCTTGATGTGGAGTGCTGCTAAAGTTAGCATGGAGCGCTCTGCACAATGACCCCCAACTGTATCAGTAGGAAGTACAGTGCCTTTTAAAGTATGTAAAAAGCCCTCTGTCCCTTTTCTGAACTGTACTATGGGTGGGAGATGGGTTTTGGAATCTGTCACAGGTTCATTATGTTGTATGACAGGTTTTTATATTGTGTGACTCCATTGTATAATAGATTGGAGAACCTGTATACACGGGCTTTGATACTTTGTACATGCATGATCTTTTTGGGTAAATACTCTTGGTTGACGCATAATGGCTATTCACATTTGAATCAGGTGGAAGTCTTTGATGTTCCCTTTGACTTGACTGTAAAAGTGTATCTAAAATGGATCGTGGTCATACAGCAAAGTCTTCTGACTAATGCAACGTCTGGCTATATGGATAACACACGCCGTTAGCAAGAAGTTGTATTTTTTTGAGGAGGAGGGGAGGGGGGTGGTTTGTGGGTTCTTCCACAGAAATGGCTACAAGGATAGCCACCCTGAAGTTTGACTTCTCTTCTCTTGATGTAGGCTGTCACCATTCTATTTGTTGTATCCATTTAAGCTAACCTATTATGGTTAATGGTGACCTATGCTTTCAACCTGTCCATTAATATACTCTGCGTTTCTGGAGATGAGCACTGGTACCTTGCTGAGAGGTCTAAGCAACAGATAATGGTGTTTTCTGTCCTTTGACCATAACCAGTCATGAGAACAGCGGTGGGGTGACCAAAAACTTGGAACGTCCAAAAAGAGAAGGAACCCTTCTCTCCCCCTGTTCTCAAGATTAGCTTTTGATCTTGTACTTGCGAGGTCTGCTCCGTGCGCTGCCTTGGGGGCTCTCTGAGCAACCCCAGTGTGCTTTAAATTAACTATTTTCTCTCTTTATTTATGTTTCTTACAAATGCCCGACAAGACTGAACTCTCGTCCTCTTTTGGGCTTGGTTGCTATGGCAATGGCCCAGGCTCTCTTGGGGCGGGCAGGACGTCATTGGTGCATTTTCTTGTTGTTCTCTGAGAACGGCTTTGCTCGTCTCCGCCCGCTAGCCAGGGCCCTTGAAATCCTCTATTTTAGCATTAGGCTGGTGCATGTGGACACTGTATTCTTTCTGCTCATAATGTTTCCATATTTATCACTGCTGCTCGTGGTGGGTTGATTTAAGTTCATCTATAGATAGTGCCCTGTAATCAACCCCATATGGGTGCCCTAAATTGAAGAGAATGTGAGGCGCAAAGGGCACTGCTTCATTGCCTTGCGGTTGGAGAAAGTCTCTACTACTGGGGGCCAGTCGCTCATTGTAGCCTGAGCTTGTGAACAGTCAGCATGGAGGCTACTTCCAAGCGTCTCTTCCAGCAGACGAGGTTGATTCTGTCATGTGTATCTTACACATTCTTCCTGTTGATTCCCTCTTCACTTCCAACTCTTCTCCATTTAAACCACGATTGACAAGGCTAAGACAGATGCCCGCTGATTTGATTTCCTGCTGTCAGCACATGGACGGCTAGCTAGCAGGACCATGATGTGGAGGCATTTGGCTGTGCTAACATTGTGGTTTGCAGTGTGAACCCAGTGTTTTCTATGGGTCAGGTTTCACGGGGGTGCTTAGGCTCTGCTCTCAGACTACAGGAGACAGACTCTACCTCCCACCCTCGGTGCTTTTTTGTGAAGTGTGCACTCATAGCCACAGTCACTTCCTGGCACATGCTGGCTGATTCTCCACTGAAGGGAATGGGTAATTGCATGTACACACACACCCAATAAACATGCGCAGGTTTGATTTAGGAGTACTTTTCAGTGTTTGAAAAGAGCATGGGTTACAACAGTCCAGTGTTGTAGTATTAGCATCTTATTTTCACTGGCGGGAACTTTAAACACTAAGTGTTCTGTCACTTAGCAGCACTGAGATTGAGGTTTAACTAGCCTGCACTGAGGTAAATTCCCACAGTTTCTCTAATCACAAGCAGACCTGGTAAGAGTTGATCCACTATTATAAACTATTCCAGTAGCTGTCTTTAACTTTTTATTTAAATGTAGAGATTCATAAGAAGGCTAGAGCTGTGTATCTTATAGAAATTCAAATAATATTGCAACTGGTAAGGATTACATCTTGATTTACTTATTTAAACATAAACCGCCACGATCACTTGCTAGTTGTTCAGTAACGCAGAAAGTGCATCATTACCTGACCCAGTGCTGGACGTCATGAGATGACAACTACTTTACTATTCTCCATGGTTGAACCATTTTAATGGGTAAACAGGCAGTTTTCAGAGAGAGAGGCACGTACATTTAAACCTGCAATATGTAACCTTTGGGCAAACTGACCAAATTCACAGAGATGTCGGTTATAGATCTGCCATTCTCATTTGAATGCAAGTCTAAGAAGCAGTAGATCTGTTCTTTGTGCTATTTCTATGCTTCAAACGGCTGGAAATACAATATTTTTGCGGGGTTATGGAAAATCTATTTCACAGCGGTTTAGATGGTACAATGATTCTCTACACTAGTGTGTTTTGTCACATTCTGAAATTAAGGGAACTAGTAGAATGTTAGCAACCAGGAAATGTTGTAAGTGGCTGCTCCACTGGATGTCATAAGGTGTATGCACCAATTTGTAAGTCGCTCTGGATAAGAGTGTCTGCTAAATGACTTAAATGTAAATGTAAATGGCAGAGTGATTTCTCCATAGTGCATCTTAACTCTATTGACCAATGAAGTGGGGAATCCTGTCCTACTGAGTCATTGATTCATTTACTAATGCTCTGTCAGTGTTTACTTCCCAGAACCCATCTCTTTCTCCATTAGAGAAGGGCATTCCCAGAAATTTCACCTGGGCCGGAGGGGGACGTGCCAAGGTGCAGTTTGCTGAGATGGGATGCCATTTTTCCCGGCGCGTACTGCTTGCCAGGCCTTGCCCCGGAGTTCTCATCTGCAGTGATGGCAGGGGAGGGAGGCAGCCCTGGTTTCAGGGCTAGGGGTGATCCATCCCTTATAGTTAGCCTCACAATGTAAAACAATTTGACAAAACCGGTGCGTTCACGAGTTTTATTGACAAATCTCAATCTTGACATCACTGCTGAAAAGGCTAGTATTGTCTTTGTGAGTGCAGAACAGGCCTGTTGGTCAGCTGGGTGTGAGGTGGGCTTTACTCACAATGTCTCCTGTTATTACCTACATTAATAGTCAGATTAGCTCCCTCTCTCTCCCCATAGTGTGTTTAGCCATCAAATAGAGATGGCTTTGTCTGCCTTGTTCGGCTTTAACCACCGAAACGCTGCTGAAATCCCCCGTCAGTAAAAAGCTGGTTCAACCCATTCCCGCTATTGCTCCCGTTGCATTTCTCAGCAGCTCTTCTATTGGTCAAGGAATTCCCCCCCACACTTTTTAAACAGTGGTAGTGTCCCTCCTGTGTCAGTGGGTGTCTCTCGCAGGCCACTGAGCGATGCCTGGCTGCCCCACTCAGTCTCTGAGCGGTGACAGTGGTGCAGACAGTTCTGCCAGTTTCCCCACAGCTCTGCCAAAGGATGACACTCACCATCTTTTTAAATGTTATTTTCTGTCCCCCTGGTCCTGTCCCCCTCGTCCTGTCCCCCTCGTCCTGTCCCCCTCGTCCTGTCCCCCTCGTCTCCTTAAGGGGTATGGGAGCAGTCAGAGACACGACAGAGGGGGAAATGGTGAAGACGTGTACACAAATCAACTGACCTAAATCGTTACTACCTTAAATGCCTATCAGTCACCTGCAGGTATGAGTTTTCAGACGGTGCAGAACACCGGTCTAGCTGTTTGTATACATCTACATTTAGCTACATTATTTTGGTTTCAGTGTTTAGCAGACACTCTCTTATCAAGAATGACTACAATGTGTGTGATTCTAAGGGAATTTGACAGAGGGGTGACTGAACTCTTGACAGACGGACATAACGTCATCTTGTCACTCAGCCAGAGTGTGGTTGTGAGCAGCTGCATGGATTGCGCTCAGTGGCGCGCCGTCTGTCTCTGTCCGCCCTGCAGCGAAGTCAGACGAGCCCAGCCAGCCAGTGAGTGAAAGGTGGAAACGCACCTGGATACACTCTTCTAAGCAGCTGCCTGAACAGCTTCTATCCTATGGCCACGTCTTACACACACACGTGGGAAATGTCCCCATGAGGGAGACTTGATGATTTCCGGTACCCATGAAGATAGTAATACACACACACCCCTCACGCAGACTCTTCTCCAGATTTGGCCATGTACAATGCTGTAAACCGACCAAATTTGGACAAGGATTCCAGCCAGATAGCTGTGACGCAAACTTGAGTCCGGTGTGTTTAAAAAAAAATATATATATATTTTCTTCCCCTCGCTGCTTTTGCTGTCATAGCAGCCTGAGGAGAGAGTGCGAAACATTACAGGCAGCTTTTAGGAAGGGGGAAGCTTCAAGGTCGGAAAGTTATCAAGGGATCAAGGTTATGGAATGCAAAGCAGGGATTTCAACTCCAAGTCCTGGGTCCGAAAAGGGATCCCAGAGTAACGTTTAGCAGTAGTACTCATTCAGTCAATGAGAGCTGGGTGGCCTTTTGGGTGATATCCACTTACTGAGATCTGAAACTGTTGCCATCAGAAGTGAAAGGTTGTTTAACTAATTTAGTCCAGTTTTAATCCTGTCATTTCTGTGTACAATGTTTTGCCCAGCCTGGCTTTGTTTCTTTGACAGTCGCCTTGTTATCTGGCTGGCTTTGAAGCGAGTGACATTTTAACCCCTAGGTCGTCACTGAGGTCGCTCTGGAGCTAGCCCAGCAGCCCCTATTCCTCTGAACACAGTCTGAACTCCCTACAGCGCTCTCACTCTCCTTTCTCTCTCTCTCTACTACAGATAGTTGGCCCTTGTCATCCCTTTTGCCTCTAGTCAGGGAACGCCCCAGCTAGTATATGCACACAGTTGCTGGCTCACTCCCACATGTCATTTATTGTGCTGTTATGGTTTGTCTTTGGATGCAACCTCAAATTAGCAGATTAGTCTTTACAGCCATTTTGTAGTGTCGTTGCTTAGGTCTAATGTTTTCCCTTCTCAGGTTTGTGCTCTTTGCCTCGATCAAGTCCTGGCATGTGTATTTGAATGAAAAGAAAGCTCCTTTTGAATTTCTGACTTACCGGTTTCTTGTTCCTAGAATGCAACGGATTAGCTTATTCTTGGGGACTAAACACTATGGATTCCAGGGTATAATGGCGAGTGTGTTTTGGGTAACTCGATGGTCTTTTCTGTCTAACCACATTTGACTGGAGTGACGTATCGGTCATGCTGTCTAGAGCGGCACATAAATCCATAGGTACAGCCGATGAATGGGACAGCCCAAAAGAGGGAGTGAAAATTAAACGAACTTGCATATGAGCTGTCAGAGAACACCCACTTTCCCCCATTCCAACAGCAATAGTACGCACTGAGGTATTCCAAACACCTCGGCTATGTCCTGGCATTTTGGCCGTGTTACCCCCCCCCCCCGGCCAACATTCCCCAATAATTTTCGGGAGAAATTAGGTTATTTTTAAAACGGGACATGAGCCAGCTCCTACTGACACCACTACCTGTCAGCGGGGTCAACCGGGTGTACACACACAGGTGCTGGTTCCTGACACTCTGAGGAAGGTATCACACACGAACATAAGCCTACCTGCATGTCTCTGAAAGCTTGTGATTTTTCTCCTTTCGGGGGTCGTCGCGCTGAAGTATCTTAGTGTTAAATGTTTGACTTTTCTAACGTACTTACTATTTCTCTCTCCCACCCTCCTTCAGGCATGCATAGATGACAACGTGGACATGGTGACGTTCCTGGTGGAACATGGGGCTGCCATCAACCAGCCTGACAATGAGGGCTGGATCCCCCTCCATGCCGCAGCCTCCTGTGGATATATGGACATAGCAGAGTAAGTACAGCTGCTAGGCCAGAGATGTCATGGCTGACGTGGCGAGCGTCCAGCTGGAGGCTGTTATGGACCTCTAGGGCAATTGCTGGTCACTTGCCCCTCCCCACCCACACATTACTGCATTGGGATAACCCCATTATGTACCAGCCCTTTCACATTGCCTGATGACTCGTCCTGAATTAAATTCTGCTGCTCTGATCGCTACATACATGATAGTATACATTCATTGTGGATAAGAAATCACAGTTTGGCCGCAAACCCGGTTTTTTTTTTTTTACAATGGAGGCAATGACTCACAGGCACATCAAGAATCAATGGTCAGTTTTTATGATTTTTTTATATATTTTTTTATTTGGTGTTTATTTTGCATCGCCGAATGTTACAAGGCTATTCCGTCAGGCTTATGGCTGGTTGAACACGTAATTGTGTGAATGCCTTTATGTTTGGGGAACATCCATTACCCCATCCTGTATAGATCATTTTGGTCATCAATTAACCCTTTCTGTTCAATTATTTTAGACTGAAATGTAATGCTAATCAATTAATTCCTAATAGCTACTTTTTATGGAGGAGACCTGCCTAAATTTGAGGTAAGAAGGCTGTTTTTAAAAGGGACAGAAACCGGGCCAGCAAGGAGGGAGATATTATCAGTAGACATTTTAAACAGGCTGAGAGCTGAAGGATCTCACTTGCACTCATTGTGCTGTGACCTGTTTTACTTCTCTGTATTATATTACAGGAGCCTGGCATGAGCGTTATCACACCCTGTGCAGTCCTGCTGCCCAAGTTAGAGTAAAAGTATCCTACTATGCTACCAAGGTTATTAATTGACTGAAATTGAGCCTTTTATGGTGTTTCATCAGCTGCAATTGGTTGTTGTAATTCCAAGAGCTGCCTTGTAGATGTCCTTTACACTTCCCTCTCACCCCTATGACAAATTAGTTATTAAAAATCAGTTAAAGCTGTCAAATGTTCAGTTTAATCGTTTTCATACTGTGGGGAGTAACTTATTGTCCCTCTGCTGATCCCGTAGAGGTTAAAGTAATGGACTGTCGTTTCATTTTGCTCATTTGAACTGTTCAATGTAAATGGTCCAGGTGGCCATTTGATTAATTGTTCAGCAGTCTTATGCGGTAGGGTAGAAGCTTTTAAGGAGCATATTGGACCTAGACTTGGTGCTCCTGTACCACTTGCCGTGTGGTAGCAGAGAGAACAGTCTATGACTTGGGTGACTGGAGTCTTTGACAATATTTTTGGGGCCTTCCTCTGACACCGCCTAGTGTACATGTCCTGGCTGGCAGGAAGCGTGGCCCCAGTGATGTACTGGGCCGTACGCACTACCCTCTGTAGCGCCTTACGTTCAGATGCCGAGAGGTTGCCATACCAGGCAGTGATGCAACCGATTAGGATGATCTGCGGACCCATGCCAAACCTTTTCAGTCTCCTGATTGGGAAAAGGTCTTGTCGTGCACTCTTCACGACTGTTTTGGTGTGTTTGGACAATGATAGTTTGTTGGTGTTGTGGATTATAGGTCGACTGACTGATTTTTCAACGCTAATAGCGATTTATTGGAGGATCAAAAAAAGCCTTATTTATTTGTAATGACAATTACAATGATACTGAATGAACACTTATTTTAACTTAATATAATACAGCAATAAAAATAAATTTGGCCTCAAATAAAGAAACATGTTCAATTTGGTTTAAATAATGCAAAAACAGTGGAGAAGTAAAAGTGCAATATGTGCTAACGTTTGAGTTCCTTGCTCAGAACATATGGTTGGTTCCTTTTCACATGAGACTTCAATATTCCAAGGTAAGGGGTTTTAGGTTGTAGTTAATATAGTATTTATAGGGCTATTTCTCTCTCTACCATTTGTATTTCATTAACCTTTGACTATTGGATGTTCTTATAGGCACTTTAGTATTGCCAGTGTAACAGCTTCTGTCCCTCTCCTCGACCCTACCTGGGCTCGAACCAGAAACGCATTGACAACAGCCACCCTCGAAGCAACGTTACCCATGCAGAGCAAGGGGAACAACCACACCAAGTCTCGGAGCGAGTGTCGTTTGAAACGCTATTAGTGCACACCCCACTAACTAGCTAGCCATTTCACATCGGTTACACCAGCCATTAGGCTGATAGGCTTGAAGTCATAAACAACGCTGTGCTTGCGAAGAGCTGCTGGCAAAATGCACAAGTGCTGTTTGAATGAATGCTTACAAGCCTGCTGCTACCTACCACCGCTATCAGACTGCTATATCAAATAATAGACGTAACACACAGAAATACGAGCCTTTGGTCATTAATATGGTCGAATCCGGAAACTAATTTCGAAAACAAGACGTTTATTTCAGTGAAATACGGAACTGTTCGGTATTTTATCTAATGGGTGGCCTCCCTAAGTCAAAATGTTCTTGTTACATTGTACAACCTTCAATGTTATGTCATAATTACGCTCCACATTACGCTCCACAGCCCCGTCAATGTGAACCACTGTTATCCCGAAGGAGAAAAACGGCCACGCACCAATGGGTGTAACTTGATATCAAGATATCTAGATTTACACCTTCCTCCCTTAGGTGGTTAGGTCAACGAAGGGATGCAGCATGAAGACCATTGGGTGGAGGAGTACAGCATTAAGCTCAGGTGGTTAGGTCAGTGGAGGGATATGTGCCTAGCCTTCCCCAAGGTCTGGGATTTCTGCTACCAGTGGGTTGTGACCAGGGTTTCCATTGGTCGGTAATAGCTGGCTTTCAGACTTTTTAAAATGCAAGTAAATAAATGAATAAGCCGATGGATAAAATTGCGAAATAATGCTTTTTAGCCTTCATTGATGGACACGAAGCCTAAAGACTGATGGAAAATCTGTCAGACAGTGCAAGATCTGCTGCTACAGCATCTCAAACAGCAAATGCATAGGCAACAGCGGGTCACACCACTTTGCAATGATCTGGAGGCAGTATGCATATTAAGAACATATACTTAATTGTTTGAAACCTGACCATTTTACTTCAAAGTAGCCTAGCCAAACGCAGACCATATCTGTGGAAGCAATTATTTTATGAAATTTCTTTCATTGTCTAGTAGCCAAAGGAACAGTCCTAGTCGTATTAGCAACCCATGCTAGTTGTTGCATATTAACTCTCCCCTCTTTTTCTAAATGTTTAACTGATATTTTCATCGGTCATATTTAGGGCTGACCCCATTTAGTTGACTGGTCGATAGGCTGTTGGTCGACAGATTTTAGTTGAGCAGTAGCTAATAATAAATAAATAATGGTGTACAAGACACCTGTCTGAGTTGACTGATCCATTGTGGAAGCCTTGGATTTCACAGTCCATCAGACTAAGATGTGCTACTGAAAATGTATATGGTTACAGCATGATACACACTGATGTTCTGTGGTGGTCGTTGCAGCAGGGAGGACGAGCCATGCTCGGCACAATCAAATCGATTGCGGTCCGACTCCCTCTAGTCATTTGTCTTAATTATTTAATCAAGCTTAACACATCAGACACGATCAGTGCATATAGTTGATTTTATTAAAACACTAGGGGAAAAGTACACTTAACATTTCGACCTATCAATTGGTCAAAAGAACAGAACTCTCGGACAGACTTTATTTTTATTTTTTTATTTTTTGTTTGTTCCGACAGCCCTATTCACTAAACCGCTAGCATGTGCGGTGCGCTTTTGACAATGGTGTTTGCACGATAATTGTATTACGGAACGAACATTTGCTTATAGCCCAATGCGTTGTGGGTGTTGCTGTGCTTTATAATGTGAGGAAATAAGTTTATCAACATTTTTAAGCGAAATGTTCTGATGAATCTCGCTTTGCTTTTTAACGTAATAAAAAAAATACAAAAAATGTAGCCTAGACCTTTTGGTTGTATGAAGGTGTGATCTATCATCCCAGTCTGTTTGAAATAAGCTATTTCTTTTTCGACAAGCTGGCCAGTAGAATGTCTTTTTCTACTATGGGGGATAGTAGATTGTCAAAGGTTAGTGATTTTGCTGTTTGTCACTCGTCTTGTTGGCTGAGAAAGTAAATGTGGATTATTTGAAGTGCGAATCAGAATTCGGTAAGAAAGGCCACATTGTTGGTCCTCGTCTTGTATGTTCTGTTAATATTAATTACCATAATCTACTTGGGATTTCTGTCATTTTGAGTACCGCCTGCTAAATTTAAACTCTGCCGGTCAAATGTCCGGCACCACATTTTCCTAACTGAATCCCCGGTTATGACGTATAGGTTTTCATAATATATTCACTTGACTGTTTCCCTGCAGGTGAAGGGAGCACATTATCGACCATTATGGTAATTGGTAAATGCATCTATTTTCCAATCCTCATAAATGTGTCTTGCTAGAATTTGCCATTTTTGTTTTCAAACATTTCATAGGCCTGAAGCAGTAGCTTTATATAGGCCTAATACATTGGAATACATAGAATGAGATGGACATGATTTCCTGGGCATTTGATTGAACCTGTATTCACCTGGGTTAAATTAGAGACTTGATCCATACATATTGAGTCAGCGAAGTTTAATTTACTACTACTGAATGTTACTAATACTATTTGGACTACTACTTACCTGTCCTAAGTAAGTGTGTGTGTTTGTGCAGGTATCTGATTGGCCAGGGAGCCAGTGTGGGGGTGGTGAACAGTGAGGGGGAGACACCACTGGACATCGCTGAGGAGGAGGCCATGGAGGAGCTCCTGAAGAATGAGATCAACCGACAAGGTACAGACGGACCGCAGCACTGACTCACTGTCTGCCCCACACTGACCTGCTAGTCAACAACAACTTTCACTTCTGCTTTCATTTGAACCATTGCCAGTCAAACATTGTCTACCAAGCATATCATTAATGGGGCTTTTCACATCAGTAATTGGAAGGGAAGTGCCTAAAACGACAATGTTTTTCATTATGTTTTCAAAATAGATGACTTTTTAATGACCTGAGTGCTGCTACTTTGCTAGCATCATTGTGTTTGATATAGACTAGGCAGTTATGCACTGCCTCTCCAAATAGACAGTTCAGGGAGGAGAGTTGGTGTGTGTGAAATGGACCGTGGCACATGCATCTAGGCCGCTGTGGCCTCCGTTCATATCAGGCAGGTCTTGGCAGGCCTCCAGTGGCGTGCACTCAGCTTGGTTCATTAGCACTGCAGCCTCCACGGCCAACAAGCTCACTGGTCTGGTCTAACTCCCCGGTCTGGTCTAACTCCCCCTTCACTACTTCACCCAATACCATGTTTACGTACATGATGTCCAGGTATAACATGTGTGTACGGTGTCAAAGTATTTCTGAAATAAAGTGAGACCCAGTCCCAGCAGCTGCGACGCTTTGCCTCTGAGAAGTTACATAATGGAGATTAATGCGATCCACTTCAACTCTGGGTTTCTCTTTGTGATGATTCTAATATAATAATATAATATATGCCATTTAGCAGACGCTTTTATCCAAAGCGACTTACAGTCATGTGTGCATACATTCTACGTATGGGTGGTCCCGGGGATCGAACCCACTACCCTGGCGTTACAAGCGCCATGCTCTACCAACTGAGCTACAGATGGAAGGGTTTTCTATTTTTGACCCTGTGTGTTCTTGATATGATGACGTGTACCCGTCCCCTCTGGTGGGAGGCCTTGTTCAGACATGCTAATGGCCCCGGGGATGAACCACTCCTCTGCTCATGATGCCGCTACGTTATCGGCAGATTGTGGCGCTCTCCTGCACCTAGTAGCCATTCCAAATGCAGCTCTCTTCAAATCCACTAAGTGTGGCTGGACACCTTTGCACTTTTTACGTTGTTAGCCATGCTAGCCACCAGCCATAATTAGAAGTTTGGTAGCAGCGTAGCTTGTCAGACACCCTCTCTGTTATTTGCACCCTTGTCGGCTTAGGTTGCTCCTCCCCTGAGGTGTAGACGAGTAGAACTAGGGCTGGGCGATATGCCAAAATATCACATCACTGTCATTTTTTATGCTGATGTTGCTTTTGAAATAAGGTTCTACTTTTGCTTTATGGTTAGTGTGTGACCCAACAGTGGCAACACATACATTCTAAGTGATTTCAATGGGTCTTTCTCCATTCTATTTTATACTGTTCTTCAACCTAAAAAATAAATCCTACACTTTCACCAATTTCTGCATTTCCTGCTCTCATTTGAGAATTTCCCCACTGCCACAAGGGCTGCATGGTATGGGAAAAAAACTAGGCCTTATATTTGTAAACAAATGTAAACAAATCATGGAAATAGAATAATTATTTGAATTCTATAGTTAGAATATAAATGATAGTGGGCATTTTGAAGTGTGTTTGACATGACAATAAGGAGTTGACAGGGTAGGAACCAATGCAGACCTAACTTTAAGGGTGTGTTCGTAAATTAACTCGAGTGCCAGAGTGCTTCACGCGCTCTGGGCGTTCGTAAATTCAGAGCGTTGTCAGATTTGTCCATTTCGTAAATTCAGAGCGTTTCGAGCGCACACTGGATGCTCTGGCTGAGGAGTAGGGTTGATCTGAGCGTTCTGACATCACAATGGCAGTCAAGTGCCTAAGCTAACTGGCTAAAGTTAGCTAGCTTGCTAGTTAATTCCAGACATGAATGAGAACCTCAGTCAACCTTTTTACTTGTCCTAGTAGAGTTGGTTAAGCTGTTTTCATGTTACCCAGAGTGTTGGTGTCTAACAATTTAATTACTCTTTTATTCCCGATGTTTACTGATGCCGGACATATTCAACGGTTATTGAGTGTTCGTAAGTTAATCAGTTATTCTGAACTTTGGCACATCTGAGTAGATAGCCAGAGTGAATTTACGAACGTGCCCTGTGTGTCTCATGGTCAAGCAACAACAAAGTGCTCCTTGAGTGACAGTGGGCTGGGCTAGGTCTGTGGAAAGTGGCATGGAGAGAGATGAGGGGGATGACTCAAGTAGCGTATAAACTATAAAAATGGACGTTACACACAGCATATCACATTTTAACAAACCAAACATTCAAATAGCCTTATAGTAGGTAAAGTACAAACCCAAACCGGTTCATTCTGCAATAATGGCATGTAGAAAAATATGCTATACAGCCCAGCCTTAAGTAGAACCAGACTAGACCCAGTAACATGATCCAGGTCTGGGTATGAGGTGAAGGCAGCAGTGGAGGGACCTTGAGCAGGGCTTGGCTGAGGTGGTCAGAGCCCTATCCTTTTAACACTCCAGTCCTAAGGGCTGAATGTGCAGAATTCATTCAGCAGTTATGACCTCTCCTGCTGTTTGTTAGCATGCTACGCTACTTAAGAGTATTATATAACGGAGGCGGCGGCTTATCCCACAGGAGCCTCGCACATCTCACGGCCGACTGCAGCTTTCAGCCTTCATTTTCCGGGCTTGATGGATACGCAGTCTGCGGCTTTGAAGCGGGGCGTCAGTAGGCCAGTTCCCAAGATACCTTACTGACAGACACAAACCCCTGCCTGCAGCATCACAATGTTGCACACCACTGCATTTTGGAGGTTGACCAATTTAATCGGAGTGGCCGATTTTTAATTAGGGCCGATTTCCAAGTTTTCATAACAATCGGAAATCGGTATTTTTGGGCACCAATTTGGCCGATTTAAAAAAATTATATATACATTTTTTTAAATCGGCCAAATTGGTGCCCAAAAATACATATATATATATATATATATTTTACTAGTCAAGTCAGTTAAGATTGCATTCTTATTTTCAATAACGGCCTAGGAACGGTGGGTTAAATGCCTTGTTCAGGGGCAGAACGACAGATTTTTACCTTGTCAGCTCAGGGATTCAATCTTGCAACCTTACAGTTAACTAGTCCTACGCTCTAACCACCTGCCTCATTGCACTCCACGAGGGGCCTGCATGTTACGCGAATGCAGCCACGGTAAGTTTAATGCTAACTAGCAACTTATCTTATAAAAATCAATCAATCATAACCACTAGTTAACTTCACATGATTGATATTACTAGTTTATCTAGCGTGTCCTGCGTTGCATATAATCGATGCCGTGCGTATCGTTGCGCCAATGTGTACCTAACCATAAACATCAATGCCTTTTTAAAAATCAATACACAGAAGTATATATTTTTAAACCTGCATATTTAGCTAAAGGAAACTCAGGTTAGAAGCCAATATTAACCAGGCAAAATTGTGTCATTTCTCTTAAGTTCATTGCACGCAGTCAGTGTATATGCAACAGTTTGGGCCACCTAATTTGCCAGAATTTGACGCAATTATGACATAACATTGAAGGTTGTGCAATGTAACAGGACTATTTAGACTTATGGAACGGTTCCGTATTTCACTGAAAGAATAAACATCTTGTTTTCGGGAGTTTCCAGATTCGACCATATTAATGACCTAAGACGTGTTATTATGTTATAATTAAGTCTATGATTTGATAGAGCAGTCTGACTGAGCGGTGGTAGGCACCAGCAGACTCGTAAGCATTCATTCAAACAGCACTTTCGTGCGTTTGCCAGCAGCTGTTTATAACTTAAAGACTATCAACTCCCGAGATTAGGCTGGTGTAACCGATGTGAAATGTCTAGCTAGTTAGCTGGCAGGGCGCTAATAGTGTTTCAAACGTCACTCGCTCCGAGACTTGGAGTAGTTGTTCCCCTTGCTCTGCATGGGTAAACCTGCTTCGAGGGTGGCTGTTGTCGTTGTGTTCTTGGTTCGAGCCCAGGTCGGAGCGAGGAGAGGGATGGAAGCTATACTGTTACACTGGCAATACTAAAGTGCCTATAAGAACATCCAATAGTCAAAGGTTAATGAAATACAAATGGTAGAGAAATAGTCCTATACTTCCCATAATAACTACAACTTAACTTCTTACCTGGGAATATTGACGACTCATGTTAAAAGGAACCACCAGCTTTCATATGTTCTCATGTTCTGAGCAAGGAACTTAAACGTTAGCTTTCTCACATGGCACATATTGCACTTTTACTTTCTTCTCCAACACTTTGTTTTTGCATTATTTAAACCAAATTTAACATGTTTCATTATTTGAGGCTAAATTGATTTTTATTGATGCATTAAGTTAAAATAAGTGTTCATTCAGTATTGTTGTAATAGTCATTTTTACAAATTGGCCGATTTTAATCGGTATCTGCCTTTTGGGGGGTTGCAGCATGAGTGGAATGCTCAGGCTGTTAGATGTAACCCCACGTAGGGAATTAATTCATGCGCATTGTTCTTGACCTTACCACAATGTCTAGAGCAGCTCTGTGTTCTCTATGTTGAGTAAGGTACAGTTATGTAACAGTGTTGTGCAGCTCCCTCTGTATGCTTAATGTGGTTTTTCTCTTCCCGCCTCATGGTCTCCTCTCTAAAGAGATACCTTAATCATGGGGTTAAACTCGTTCAGGAGCCACCACCATTCCCCTCTGCCTCCCAGACATTAGGTGACTAGGCTCCCACCCACTACCTCTATAACTGCCCATAAGGGCTGTCTCTGATCAATGTCTTGGGGTAATTTGGTTTTGGCTTGTCAGCAGGTTTTCCCTTCACTGAATTTAGTCCTGTGTTATCTCATCCTCAGAGGTCCAGGCGAATTTCCTCAGAGGATTCTCATGTTTGCGCCAGGTCAGATTCTTTGGGATATTTTCCATTTTGGCTTTACCAGACCATATGTAGGCCTAGCTTTGAGAGAGTAGGAGGGAGGGAGAGTGATTCAGTCCTCATCCAGTCAGTTTTCTGGTCTACTGGCTTTTCTCTATTTATTTTCTCAGCTTCCCGGTAGAAGGTGCAATTTTCTCTTGAAAAAGCAGCTTTGAATGTGTCCAGTTCCTCCACCAGGCTGCTGTTTTGTAGTCCTACTTAGGATCTATTAGTCTCCCAGGCCTTTTTCTAGAACCAGTACAGGCTACTCCTTAAATTCCCTGTTCTCTAGTAAGCGATGGGCCCTATTGTAACAGATGCACTAAACATTTATACAGGCCAATTACTGCAGGGATAGTAATTTTGATAATGCCTTGACTAATAGTTCCCCTGCCTTGCTGGTGCATTTGTAAAACATGCATCTGTGAGGTTGTGGACATCTCACCTTTTGTACCACAGTCCACCCGTTCCACAGGCTGCATGCGCGGCAGCCCAGCAGAATAAAGGACTAATTGAGATCCATTATGACAGCAGGGCATTGTGTATTACACTGTAATGGCATCACATGGGCTGGACTAAAGGGCAAAGCATTGCAGAACACTGCAGCCATGGTGCCATCTGCCCCAAAGATCAGCCTGAACCCATTGATTCACTTCTGTATTGGAAAAATCTGTTTCATTGGACCATTCATTTGTGCAGTGAGTCAGGGATTTGACTCGTGGAGCCACACCCATCCCCCTTTCATATGGAGCTTGTTTATTCCATGCAGCCAGATGTCCTAGTGACCCAAGGTGTCGTTGATGAAAGGGATGGGAAACTCAATGCAAAGGCTTAAAGTTTAGCTGGAAGTATTTTTGTCATAACCATTAACTCTTACTGCACAATATGAAAGTAAAACCAAACTAGATGGACTGTGCAGCAGGATTGGTTCTTGGGCAGCCAGGAGACAGTTTCAGACCATCTTCCGAGTCGTCTTAATTTCTTCCCATGATTGAAACGCAGCATGCAGACAAGCGCCGTTCTGTCAGTGAATTTGTGCAGGAATTTTTGCCAAGGTCCCCTAGCTGACAGATCTACGTCCCTTGTTCCCCTCCGCTGGCGCCAGGCCAGAACCTCTGGCTGGAGTAAACTGCTCCCGGTCCATCCAGCCTAACACACTGTCAGACAGTTGGAATCTTATTTTGTCCCTTTTAATTAGTCACACTTCAACTCTGTAATCTCATCAACAATGACAGTGTTAACAAGGTCTGTTTTTGAATAAAATCAACTATTCCTGGACCTTATGTTCGATCTTAGTACATTTTTTAAATGTTTTAATGCTGCTTTACTTTCTCATGAATGGACAAATAAAGTAATTTCATGAATGGATAGAAAAAGAAAGTACAGCTGGTTTTCCAGGAGCTGAGGGATGATTGTGCATCATACGAGAAACCCAAAACCTATAGGATCAGCTGAAGTGTTGGCTTCCACCCCAGAGCACTTAGTGCTCAACTACATAAACAATGAGCATATCAACTCACAGCTGAGTAGTCAGACACGCCTTCAGCAGTTGCTCCAAATTTCAGCCGTCTCGGGTTCCAGTCGAGTGTCGGCAAGACAGTACACGCCTGTTCCTGCAACAGCCTGTATCCTGTATAATGCCGGCCCATACCTTAGACATACTGACCCACATGGAAAACTTACTGTGTTTGCTATCAGTCCCAGAGCAGTGATAACATGGACAGAATATTGAAATAAGCAATTTGTCAGGGGTCAGAGGCCTCTAGTCTATGGAAAAGAGTGCTAGCTTTGCTCCCACTCACTTTGCTCAACCACAAGTGGATTATTTGTTTAAACTACATGCCTACACTGCTTGGATTTTGACACCTCGCCATACAAAGTATGTCAAATGTCCATAGCTCGCTTACAACACTGTGTAAACCATAGGGACATTTAGCCTGTTGTGTAATATTCCAGGTCAGATTTCTGCTCTGTAAATGGTATCAGACTCATTGACTTTTCATCCATTGTTAGTTTCAAATGAAACTCTGGACTGTAGTTCCCCATTTGAGTGTGAGCCTTCAACTCATTCACTTAAGGCCATGTGTGGCAAGCATGTGTATGTGATGTGGCCATTTTCAGCTAATTTCAGGGTTCCATTTTTGTCTTTGAATCACTTCTGTAATATTGATGTTAGTTCCCTGGGGTTGAATGGCAGACAGGCAGCATTTATTTCCTAACAGTTTCTGCCTTGTACTGCTCTTTTGTAGCCTAGATAATCTCCAGTGTTTATAGGGACATGCCTCTTTTTAAGTAGCAGTTAATCCACTGAGGCCAGACTAACAGTGGTCACCGTTACACTTCGCCCTCACCAGGCGTGGACATCGAGGCGGCCAGGAAGGAGGAGGAGCGAATCATGCTGAGGGATGCCCGGCAGTGGCTCAACAGCGGAACCATCAACGACGTCCGACACGCCAAGTCCGGGGGGACCGCACTCCACGTGGCCGCCGCCAAGGGATACGCGGAGGTTTTAAAGTAAGTCCAGACTCCTTACCTCGCCTTTACCTCTAACAAGCTGTAGCCCATCGTTGGAATCCTTTATATTATAGACTTATCACCTTTATTAATGCTGATTTTAAAAGAGATTTCCACTTACATGTTGTCATTAGATATTTGTTAAGTGGATTCTGCTTATAGCCATGTCCCTTGTGGGAATTTACTTCATTACTGTGTAAGTGGTTATCAAGAGCCAATCTCTGGCCTGTCAGTACAGACAGACTGCCTAAGGGAGGGACTGCAGCACCCTGTCCATCTGCTCCTGGGAATGTAGCCAACGAAGTCTCCCACACACTCCACTGCCATAGTTGGCTAACACTAACATCTACCATGTTGAGGACCAGATACTCAGAGATCAACATTTTTCCTGTCCTGCAAGACGTTTATTGACTGAAATAGGGTTCTTAAACCTTTCGCACGAATGCATTTTCACTTATGCAAATAGTTGATGGAATACTTTTTGGTTTATTTGTGTCTTTGGGTTCTGTTTTTGCCGAACTAATACGAAATGCAGCCATAATGCTGGCACAGTAACAAAAGCCTGGACACTGGCAACGACTGATAAGATTAGGTTGCAGCACCAAATCCAAAAGAACAAGATTAGCTAAATCTCATAAACACTATTTTTGTCCCCCCCCCTGTGCCCACCAGGCTTTTAATCCAAGCAGGGTATGATGTAAATATTAAAGACTTTGACGGCTGGACCCCGCTCCACGCTGCTTCACATTGGGGCAAAGAGGAGGCCTGCAAGATACTGGTGGAGAACCTGTGTGACATGGACCTTATCAATAAAGTGGTGGGTAGTACTTCTACGGAGTCTCCATCCTCTATCCATACCCTCTAAGGTTCAGTTGAATATGGAGCATGTTCTGTACTGCACATATGTGCTCTTCTCATAACACTAGTTCTGAGAATTGTGTGCTTCCTCCTCAGGGTCAGACTGCTTTTGATGTTGCAGATGAAGATGTCCTTGGCTACTTAGAGGAATTACAGAAAAAGCAGAATCTGGTAAGCCAGTGTGGCTAATGCTTACATAAGTGCTTTCATTTGAGCTTGGATGAACTGCATAACCTGCTATTAAAGCTTTCAAAAGTGAAACGGAGTCACTGGTATATGCCTTGCAGGTGTTATCGGAGCAGAGGCCCTTGATCAAATCAGACTTTGTCTAAAATAAATTAAATAAATATTTTACATTTATAGCGTTAGGGTGCTTACTGCCTTCAATCATTTGTTTTTTCTCCCGTTGCAGCTCAATAGTGAAAAGAAGGATGTTAAGAAGTCTCCCTTGATAGAAACGACGACCACCGGGGACAACAATCAAAATCTGAAATCCATTAAGAGGTAAATGTCCTGGTTGGGGGGGGAAATGGGGTGACATTAGGTAGTCACTCAGTGAATTAGTCATGTAATGGATTGTCTTTTATGAATGAACCGCAGGGTAGGTCGCCCACCGCCTCTTTTACACTGCTGTTTCGCATAGTCACGTTAATAATTCTACCTACTTGTACATATTACCTCGACCAACCGGTGCCCACTGCACATTGACTCTGTGCCAGTACCCCCGCTATATAGAGTTAAGTTCATGTTCTAAGTATTCAGTACATTGAAAGTATCTCTAAGTAATTGAGGCACCCTGATAATATGGAGGTTTATGGGTGTTGCTCTGAAATGGTGCACATATCTTTGTAGTTTAATAATAATGAATCCATGCAGACTGAAAGTTCCAAACATTGTGTGTTCCAGCAAAGAGACCCTCCTCTTGGAGCCCGAGAAGCCCGCCCCGCGCATCGAGACCCTGGAACCGGAGAAGGTGGACGAGGAAGAGGAGGGCAAGAAGGACCAGGAGTCCAGCTGCTCCAGCGAGGAGGAAGAGGAGGAAGACTCGGAGTCTGAGACTGAAGCCGGTACGTTCAACCTACTGTAATGGTACAATGGCAGGCAGGGTGTTTCTAAACCTTGACCTGGTTTCTGAAGAAGACCTTAGACTGTCTACATTAGTTGAACTGATTTGTAAATGTTGTAGTGTGTCGTAGATGTACTCTTTGGAACCGTGTCTGTACATACTTGTTGCAATGACATCATAAACCCTTGTCTGTGACATCACCTATGGTCGTGCATCTTTATGAAAAAGTATACACACAAAAATTAGTCTGCATTACATCAACAAAATATGGTCAAAAAAGCATACCTGCTCTATTTTAACACCAACAAACCATCCATTTATGCTATGTCTAAAAGACAGCTAATCAGACCATATCTTACAAACAACAGTTGCAATGACGGTCTGCAGATGACAGTCTTCCTGAGTATCGTTTTTATTATAATCTTTTTGCCAAGAAACGCTTGATGCATTTTAATGGTCTACAGGCATGTGGTTAGATGAAGTATAAACCAGTTTTTATGCATCAGTAACTCATACTAGCCCCTCTCTTCCTCCCCTCCAGACAAGAGCAAGACGCCGGTCCCTGTGAGCAACAGTAACGGCACTGCTGTGGTGCCAACGCCGACCAGCGTTACGGTGTCTACCTCCCCAACCAGCCCCACTAACCAGGTGACTCTCACCTCGCCTGTCAAGAAGGTACGGCCTGGTGGATAGGTCCACTGAAGTCCTCCATTAGTCATCGTCAGCCTCTTCTGCAGAGAGTTTATCACGCCTTTACAGCTCCCACTACCGAAGAACTCTTTCTGGAGTCACATTACTGACCAAGTGGTTCCGTGTCCTAGAAATGTGTTAATTATAGAACCTAAAAGGAAGGTTTAACCGCTGATGCGTTAACATGTATCCCGGTTTACAGGTTGCATAGCTACGCCTGAGCTCAGTTTACGCGAGGCCCTGAAATGAGCCAGCGCAACGCCTCACCGGTATACAGATCAATATAATTCGATGTCTGTTTAGTTAAAACTTTAACACAAACCCACGCTTCACGCTTGGCTCAAGTTACAGAGTTTACATAAAGGGGGTTACCTGGGATTTGTTGCCGGTCACATGAAGAGTACAACACTTGGGTAGATGTTGTCGCCTCCTGCGGTACACTGAACCGAAACAAATGTCAGAGGCCCAGGGGTTACGATTAGTTGAAGAACAGGAGCTCTGGTCTTCAAATCAAACAATATTTGTCATATGCGCCGAATACGACACGTGCAGACTTTACCGTGACACGTGCAGACTTTACCGTGACACGTGCAGACTTTACCATGACACGTGCAGACTTTTATGAATTGTTCAGCACTAATGGCTTGGGGGTAGAAGCTGTTGAGGAGCCTTTTGGTCCTAGACTTTGCCTTCCGGTACCGCTTGCCGTGCGGTAGCAGAGAGAACAGTTTATAACTTGGGTGACTGGAGTCTCTGGCACCGTTTATTATATAGGTCCTAGATGGCAGGAAGCTTGGCCCCAGTGATGTACAGGGCTGTTTTCACGACCCTCTGTTACGCCTTATGGTCAGATGCTGAGCAGTTTCCATACCAGACAGGATGCTCTCCATGGTGCAGCTGAACTTTTGAACTTTTTGAGAATCTGAGGACCCATGCCAAATCTTTTCAGTCTCCTGAGTGGAAAATGTTTTGTCATGTCCTCTTTATGGCTGTCTTGGTATGTTTGGACCATGATAGTTTGTTGGTGATGTGGACACCAAGGAACTTGAAACTCTCGACCCGCTCCACTACAGCCCCGGCGATGTTAATGGGGGCCTGTTTGGTCCTTATTTTCCTGTGGTCCACGATCAGCTGCTTTGTCTTGCACACATTGACGGAGAGGTTGTTGTTCTGGCACCACACTGTCAGTTCTCTGACCTCCCTATAGGCTGTCTCATCGTTGTTGGTGATCAGGCCTACCACTTGTGTCGTCAGGAAACTTAATGAAAGTGTTGGAGTTGTGTTTTGCCATGGAGTCGTGGGTGAACAGGGAATACAGAAGGGTACTAAGTACCCCTGAGGGGCCCCATTGTTAAGGATCAGTGTAGCAGACGTGTTGCCTACTCCTATCACCTGGGGGTGGCCCGTCAGGAAGTCCAGGATCCAGTTGCAGAGGGAGGTGTTTAGTCCCAGGGTCCTTAGCTTAGTGATAAGCTTTGTGGGCACTATGGTGTTGAATGCTGAGCTGTAGTCGATGAATAGCATTCTCACATAGGTGTTCCTTTTGTCCAGGTGAGGAAGGGTGGTGTGGAGTGTGATTTGAGATTGCGTCATCTGTTGGGGCGGTATGCAAATTGGAGTGGGTCTGGGAGGATGCTGTTGATGTGAGCCATGACCAACCTTTTAAAGCACTTCATGGCTACCAACATGAGTGCCACGGGGCGGTAATCATTTAGGAAGGTTGACTTCGCTTCCTTGGTCACAGGGACTTTGGTGGTCTGCTTGGAACATGTAGGTATTACAGACTTGGTCAGGAAGAGGTTGAAAATGTCAGTGAAGACACTTGACAGTTGGTCCGTGCATGCTTTGAGTACACGTCCGGGTAATCCGTCTGGCCCAGCGGCTTTGAATGTTGACCTGTTTTTGTTCACATCGACAACCGAGAGTGTTATCACACAGTCATCCAGAACAGCTGGTGCTCTCGGGCATGCTTCAGTGTTGCTTGCCTCAACGCGAGCAGAAAAAGCATTTAGGTCGTCTGGTAGGCTCACGTCACTGGGCACCTCGCATCTGGGTTTCCCTTTGTAGTCCGTAATAGTTTTCAAGACCTGCCACATCAGTGTCAGAGCCGGTGTAGTACGATTCAATCTGAATCATGTATTAACGCTTCGCTTGTTCGATGGGTTGTCTGAGGGCATAGCAATGGTTGTACATGGGGGTGGGTAGCTTTGCTCGACATTGTTAATGGCACACTGTTGACCCCTGGAAGGACACAGGTAAGGTCATCAGTCAAATATTTTAGCAGTGTTGATTATTACAAGACACTATGAGGATGGGAATTTATTTAAAAAATTACCCCCAGTTTCCCTTTGTCTGCTGCCCTCTGCAGTGCAGATGTGGCGTTGGAGCTGACAATGTACTCAGTGACCTCCGTCTATATACTGTCTCTGTGCAGGCCTGTTACTCTTTAGAGGGCACTTCTGCTTTATTCCCTCATAAGAACTGAGGCAATGGACTTGCGCAACATTATCCTAATGATACTACAAACTACTCTTACTTTAAATGTCAACACCACTGGCACAGTATCATTAAACTAGAAAAATACCCGCTACAAACTACCTGGTCTATACTACTTATGTTTTTACGTTTGGTTGAAGTCCAATATTTTTTGAAACGGTCACATTTTCCCTTCAAGTTGATGTTATGTGCCCAAGGAAATTTCTCCCGTTGGATATATCCTCCCATCTGATTGCATTTTCTTTGTGGAGGACTCTGCATTCAAGCTGAAGTCCAGACTATGAAATATACCCATCACTATCCCAGTTATCCATATTTCCTGGTATCTCTGTTGTAGAAATGCTCTTATTCCCCTCCTGCTTTAATGCCTAGCACACACACACAACACAATGTCTTCTGTCTAACGAGAGTGATCAAAACAATTAACAATGTCCGCTTTGAGACTAGCATTGTCTTCTTTTCAAAAAGCCTCGTGTCCTGCGAGAGCTGTCACTCACTCAACCAATAGAAACGATTGACCCCCTTGTCAGACATTGTTTGGTGTGGTCAGGCCTTAAAATATATTTTTCTGTGCTAGGAACTGTCTATCTTTGCTGCTTCTCTCTCTCTACTCTGTTTCTCTCCCACTCCATTTGTCTCTTTCTCTCTGTCCGCCCCTCTCTCATCATGGCTCTTGTCTTGATTGGCTTTAGTCTGATTATATTACTGCCCTCATGCCTGTGGCGGAGCCAAGCTGTCCTGCATTGTGGCGTCAAGGCTTGCGCAAAACTGGCATTTCTCTTGTGCCCAAAAAACCCATGGTGAGGCATTGGTGTGTTCCAGAGTTTAGTTACCCTGCCCTTGTTACCGCCGCACCAAATGACAACTTGCCTAATCACCTAATCATCAACACTCTTGCTAACATAGTGACAGCCCCCCCCCCCAAACTTATTTTCTGCATGGGTCTTCAAACACACTGTCCTATAATGCTTTCTCTGTGTGTCTGTGGCTCATGTGCTCCAACTAGTGTGGTCTATTTGATGTTTCTGTAGCCATTATGTGTGCAGTGTAACCATGTTCCCAAGGCTTGTGTGAGGACTTAATCACTAACTGGAGTTTCAGTGAACAGTTTTTAGTCTCTTTAGTGTCTGATTCTAGGCCTGCCACTGCTGCTAAGATTAAGGAGTCGGTACTTTGTCCCTCAGTCAAAAGTCTAGTACCAGCGTTTATGTATTTTAGCAGGGAGTCCCATTGATAACAAGGTCTCTTTTTCAAGGGTGCAGTCGACCTAGATGTGGTTATATTATTTCTAGGGGTGCAAGTCACTTGTTGTCTCGCATGTCTCCAGACCCCCCCATGTGCCCCTACTCAAACATCCCCCTTAAATTTGTTGTCAATCCATGACACGTTATCAAGTGCTGCCATAGATCAGACCGTAGCCTCTGCAGATTCATTCCACACAAACTCCTTTGCTTTTTGACCTCTTGATTAACCTCTGTGGACTGCTGTGTTCTTCACCCCAGAAAACTAAACCCCGGACTGCTGCCTTCATCTGCTCTCTGTATAAACCCCCCTTACTAACGGCTAACCACTAACCCCTCTCCTCTCTCTCTCTCCCCCAGGTGGCCCAGCAGGTGTCCCCTGCCGGTAAGGTCTCTCCTAAAGAGGTCTCCCCTAAAGATAAACAGGAGGATGACAAGACTAAGAAATCCGACGAGTCCCCGGCGTCGTGGCGCCTGGGTCTGAGGAAGACGGGCAGCTACGGGGCGCTGGCGGAGATCACGGCCACTAAGGAGGCCCAGAAGGAGAAGGACACGGCCGGGGTGATGCGCTCGGCCTCCAGCCCCCGCCTCTCCTCCTCCCTGGACAACAAGGACAAAGAGAAGGTCAGTAGCTAACTTAACACCACGCTGTCTCACCCAGGCATCAGTGCCGTCATAATGTGTCCCTATCTGAGCTTGTCATTAGTGCTGACCCGATATCATATACTCACTGTATGTCCCTATAGGACCCACTCAGTGCCCCTACTATAACAATGTGTCCCTGTCTAGCCTAGTCAATAGTGCTGATATTTGATGACATCTGTTTCAAATCATGTTATGTCCAGCTGCTTTGAACACATTGAAGTGTGTGTATATTAAGATGAAGTTGATGGACATATAACCGTATCACCGTTCCAGACTGTCTTCAATTTGCGTGAAGTTGAAATCCACCGTCGACAGAGACTGGTTTGTTGGCCAGGGGACAATGTGTGAAGAATGTTAGTAGATGTAGTTTGTGTGTTGAGTCATTTGCTTGAGCTCCTAATGTTTCATGTGCAGGAAAAAGACAAAGGAACCAGACTTGCCTACGTTGCCCCCACCATCCCCAGGAGACTGGCCAGTACATCAGACATTGACGAGAAGGAGAACAGGTGAAGTGCCAGCGTGGTCCCTCCGAATGGAAAAGTGCATAGACAGGAGCACCACCTGCTGTTCACTGCTGTGTGTTACAGGCCCAAAGCAGCAGTGCATGTTGTCCACTGCATGTTGTCTTTATGTAGCTGCTCTGCTGCCTCTGAGTACTTCAGTTTACAATGAAAAATCTACAGATTTAAAAAGTGGGCTCATGCATATTTCTATGACGTGGAGGAATTAGTTACTGGAAAATAATAATCTCACCTTTCACATTTGACCAGCATTAATTAGATTGACAATATCTCAAATGTTACATATATCGGTCATTGATACTTTGTTAGTCATTACTGATTTGACATTTTAGGATTGATCCAGTGTTGACTTGTTGTAGCACATGGCCGCTGGTCCTTCCTTGCCTGTATATTGTGGATCCCTGGGTGCTATTGTAGTGTGTGTGGTTCCAATCCCAGGGACTCTGCTGCTAGTCTGGTACGTAGCGGCTCCTACACCAGGAGACGCTGGGACGATGAGCTGAAGAACAGTGAAGGAAGCGCTTCCACCAATCGAACAACACCCAGCTATCAGCGCAGGTTTGCCACGCTTCACTATATGCTACCCCTCAGGGTCCTCAACGTGACTGACTCACTACACCAGATCAGCGCATCCATTCATTCAGTACCAGTTCTGGACTTACTAATAACGTTGTGGACATATCCAGTTACACTTTTTAGTTCACTCTTAGTAGTTTTGCTCAATGCTAATGTCCCATTTGAAAGTAGTGCATGTACATGCAAACATAAACTGAGAAAAGCTGTGCAAGTCAGTCCAACGCCTCTGTCACAAACGCCACAGTCTCCTGCATGACTGTAATAGTCCTGTCAGGTTTCTGTGCCTTTAGTTTCTCTATATACTACACACTAGGTTCTACATTACAATCTGCCATTGTCACGCTCTTATAGCCTGCAAGGTTCCAAAACAACATAATCCAGAACCCATCACTATGGCTCAAGAAACCAAGACATGGACCAAGTGTATCAGAGCTTAGTTTTTATATGTTATGTGTCTGTGTGTTATATAAATGTGTGTGGTGTGCCCCCTTGCTAACATGCCTATCTTCGCTCCCCCCACCCCCACACACTGCCAGCACGTCCCACACGCTAACGCTAGGGCGGAGCGGCAGCACGCGGGACGTGCCAGCCAAGTCCTCATCTGCCTCCAGCTTGGACCCTATCACCTGTAACACTAAACCCTGGCAGTCGCCCACCTCCCACTACCAGTCTTACAGCATTTACCGCAGGTATACCACCAGCCCCCACTGAACAAGAACCTCTATCCACCTCCACTGTCTGTCTGTCACCTGTTCCATGTGTGTTTGTGTCTGGTGTTCTCTTGACCCTCCCATTAACTAAAGAGAATCAACCCCATTTTGGAATATTGTGTAACGGCTAATGGGACAGGAATTAATCTTCAAAGGCCACAGTGTTAACTGTATTGGATTGTAACGTGTCATTCCTGGCATGGGTAATGGGTCCTCTCCAGCCTCTTTCACTCTCCTTCCCTCTTTCCTGTTCTCTCGTTCCTTCTCTGACTGTTGTTCCACTGATATCCACAGTGGTTCCTTTGACAGGAGGCACGAGGACCTGGGTTCGACCACCTCTTCCTCCACTAGCACCACCACCACCTCGTCTGTTACCTCGCCCACCGGCCACCGTGACCGCAGCCTGCTCTCCAGCCTGGGCTCCTCCACCCGCACCGGATCCTCCAGCCTCACCAGCAGGTACGCACACACGTAAAACATGCATGTGACACACAGAGATCTCCCCCAAATAATGTAAGAGGAGCACTGCACCACTATGTAAAATAAGTACCTTCTATTTTATCATAGAAGGCCATTTTTATCTAGATTGCTGGGAATGGCAGTTACAGGTGTTAAAATCCTGGGAGGACCCTACACACATGAATGTAAAAAATGTTAGTCCTCTTTTGAAGTACTGTGTACCATTGTGTGGATCAGGTACTGGGCAGAGGAGAGTGCGGAGAGGGAAAAGGAGCGGGAGAAGGAGTCTGCAGCAGTCATCCCTACGATTAACACTGGTTCTACCACCACCACGTCCACTACTGGCACGATCATTGGCTCTGACGGCAGGGAGAGACGCAGGTCCGACACGCGCACGTACGCGCACCCCCTGCACACACACACTGAAATGGAAGCCCACACGTGCACCCATGGGGGGGAAAAACAAGGATGTCACTGATACACAGTGTCTATTATTTTACACACAGCTCATGTTTCTTCACTTGTTTATGCAACTAGAAAACAATCTAATAACTGCCGTCTCAGAAAGCGGAATATCTTGAAGCTTGCAGGATCCTGTGCCGCTTGAGATTGCATTGCCTCTACTTGAGAATTGGTTGTGATCTCCTACAATGTGTACACACTGGGAGAGGAGTGGGAGTCTGTTAAAATGAATGGGGATAAGAGCACGTCTTCCTGTGAAGTCACTGCTGCTGAAAGAAGCCACCTGTTCTGGGAGGGTACTAGAACCCGACTGCTTCAGAAAGTTCTCCTTATAAGGAATATGGGGTTTCTCAAGGCCTAGACAAGGCTCACGAGTGATTGTGTTCATATTTTTGAATGCGGTGAAGGAACATATTCCCTTTTCAAAGAAAGCATTACAATTACCTGTCTTGTTGTTCCCTCAGTATTTGCAATATTTTGAGACTGATGCTAAATTAAAGGTGAACGGAGAATAAATATCTCCACAGTTGATAGTACAATAGAAATATGGAAGTGAGCAGAGAAACACTGTTAGATTTGCCATTTTAGATTAGGCTATTTACCTGAACAGTTGTCAATCTCATAACTACCACGTCCATCATCCTCATCCTTACGTGTGGCTTTAGCTTGTTTTTGTTCAAGATTGTACCTCACGCCTGTCCTTGTTTGTTGCAGATCGTACCTCACGCCTGTTAGGGATGAAGAGTCGGAGTCCCAGAGGAAAGCCCGCTCCAGACAGGCTAGACAGTCCAGACGGTCTACCCAGGTTAGTGAAGACGTCTTTCCTAACTCTGCTTCTGAACTGGCCCTAAATGGCCAACCAAATACTTGTCGATAAATGCGGTGTCAACTGAGTCACTTTTTATTGGACTTTTGTAATAAGAAAAATTAAGGTACATGTTATCAAGTATTCTGCCATAATGTGGCTTGGGCTAATATAGCTGAACTGATTGTTGTTTAAAAAAAAAAAGAAGTTATTGGCAGTTTGTTTTTATTGCGGAAACATAAACATTGTGTACAGTGGCACACATTCCTAAGCGTGGCAAGTTTTAATGAGATTGTTTACAAGCTGTAGGAAACTGGGCTGGTCCTTTTCCACGCTGTCACGAATACTAAATATGGTTCAGCTTAAAATGCCCAAGTAAATTGTCTACTTTCCATAACCACAATGTGCACAGTGCAGTAAGAGAATGCCTGAAATTAGTTGTACAGTTTCATCTTCCAAAATGCAGATTACTGACATTTTGTAGTTTTCAAAATGGCTAAATAACAAACATTTGCTCCTGTAACCCCTTTCGGCAGAGATTCACTAAATTCTCTCCGTTTTCTCTCAGGGTGTGACTCTGACTGACCTCCAAGAGGCAGAGAAGACCATCGGCAGGAGTCGCCCCACACGGACCCGGGAGGAGGAGAAGGAAGAGAAGGAGAAACAAGACAAGGAGAAGCAAGAGGAGAAGGAGACTGGTGAGACCAAGGAGGACGACTACCGGTCGAGGTACCGCAGCTTCGAAGAGGTATGTCATGGCTTCTCCACGAGTTATTTACGAGGCTCTATTATCCACCTGGAAATGCAACATATGAGTTTACTGTTGATGTGTAAACTGACAATCACTTGAGGTTTCTAAATAAATTTGTTACATTTTTTGGCAGTTTTCCTCAAGCCCTGGTTGTTTGATCAGAAGACTGTAACCATTCTGGACTTCCTGTTCTTAATCCTCTCTCCAGACTTACCAGCGCTACCGTCCCTCCACCACCTCGACCACCTCCACCCTGAGCACGGCCTCCACACCGTCGTCCACCACCTCCAGCTCCCTCAACAGGCCCAACAGCCTGAGCAGCATCACTTCCTCCTCCAGCTCCCTCAACAGGCCCAACAGCCTGACGGGCATCACCTCTTCCTACAGCCGCTCCTCCAGAGACACTGAGAAAGGTCAGCCATTAGAGAAGAGCTACGGGTGCAGATCTCTAAATGCTATGGATTGTAATTAAACCTCATATGTTGCTGCCATTCGGTGTATCAGTATGATACATCTATGTACTCATAACAAACTGTAAGCTTTCTGGACACTGTCAACATTGCATTGATTGTGACTGAGTAGATGCACATGCACACACAAATATTATACTGAGATACTCCTGCTTTCAACAGCAGACATATCTGTTGAAAAAAAGAAGCTTGAGTTCTACTGTAGAATATATTCCAATATTGAGGTATGGCTGGAGTATGTAACATAATTAGATATACAGTGCCTTCAGAAAGTATTAATTTTTGACTTTATTCTACATTTTGTTGTTACAGCCTCAATTCAAAATTGATTAAATAGATTTCTCACCCATCTACACACAATATCCCATAATTACAGTGAAAACATGTTAAAGAGATTTTTGCAATTTATTGAAGATGAAATACAGATCTAATTTATACTGAACAAAGATATGAACACAACATGCAACAATTACAATGATTTTACTGAGTTACAGTTCATATAAGGAAATCAGTCAATTGAAATAAATTCATTAGGCCCTAATCTATAGATTTCACATGACTGTGCAGCCACGCATGGGCATAGGCCCGGGAGGGCATAGCCCCATAGAAATACTCCTCAGTTTAATCAGCTATCTGGGAGGCTGGTCTGGCTTATTGTAGAGAAATACAAATGTATTTCTCTGACAACTGCTCTGGTGGTTATTCCTGCAGTCAGCATGCCAATTTGCAACTCCAACTTTAGAAATCTGTGGCGTTGTGTGACAACACAATTTAGTATTTGTATTGTCCCCAGCACAAGGTGCACCTGTAATGTTCATGCTGTTTAATCAGCTTCTTGATATGCCACACCGGTCAGGTAGATGGATTATCTTGCAAAGGAATGCTCACTAACAGGTATGGTAACAAATCTGTGCACCAACATTTTAGAGAAATAAGCTTTTTGTGGATGTGGACATTTCTGGGATCTTTTATTTCCACTCATGAAACATGGGACCAACACTTGACATGTTCCTTTTTTGTATTTTCTGTTCTGTCTTGTGTGTGTGTGTGTGTGTGTGTGTGTATATATATATAAGTATTCACACCGCTTTGCTATGACACTCCAAATAGTGCTCAGTTGCATGTAATTTCCTTTGATCATCCTTGATGTCACTCCAGCTTGATTGGAGTCCACCTGTGGCAAATTCAATTGTTTGGACATTTTTAGAAAGAAACACTTGTCTATATAAGGTCCCACAGTGCATGTGGGCTGTCATTGTAAATTAGAATGTGTTCATAACTGACTTGCCTAGTTATATAAAGGTTAAGTCAAATAACTGTCAGAGCAGATGCTATACCATGAAGTACAAGGAACTTTCGGTAGTGCTCCAAGATAATTGTGATGAGGCATGTATCTGGGGAAGGGTTTAAAACAATTTCTAGAGTTTTGAAAGTTTCCAAATGCACAGTGGTCTCCATTAATATGGAACTCTGTCTAGAGCTGGCCAGCCAAACAAACTGAGCAACAGGGCAAGAAGGACCTAGGTCAGGGAGGTGACCAAGAAGCCAATGACCACTGACAGAACTATGTAGTTCCTTGGCTGAGATGGGAGAGCCTGCCAGAAGGACAATAGTCTGGCCACTCTCCCACAAAGCCCAGAAGAGCCCCGAGGCCACTCCTGAGAAAAAATGCATATGACAGCATGCCCGGAGTTTACAAAAAGTAGTCTGAGACAAAAATGTAAGTCTTTGGCCTGAATACTAAGGGCTATGTCTGGAGAGAACCAGGCACAGCTCATCACCCGTATAACACCATCCCTACCGTGAAGCGTGGTGGCAGCAGCATGCTATGGGAATGCTTTTCAGCAGCAGCGACTGGTAAACTGTTAAGTATAGAGGGACCAATGAATAGAGACATGCAGCCAATTTCTTGAAGAGAACCTGCTTGATAGCGCAAAGGACCTTAGACTGAGGGTGAAGATTTACATTCCAGCAGCAGAATGACCCCAAGCATACAGCCAAAGCAACGCTGAAATGGCTTCAGAACAAGAATGTAAAAGTACTTAATCTGTGGAAAGACTTGAAGATTGCTGTTCACTCCCAATCTAATTTAAGAGCTTTAGAAAATCTGCAACGAAGAATGGGAGAAAATCCTAAAATCCAGAGATGCAAAGCTGATCCAGGCACCGAAGACTACTTAAAGCTGTATCGCTGCCAAGGTGTTTCTGCAAAGAATTGACTCGGGAATACTTCTGTAAATTAGATTTCTGTATTACATTTTCAATAAATCTAAAAACGTCTTTTCACTTTGTCGTTATGTGATATTTTGTGTAGATGGGTTAACAAATTATCAATTTAATCAATTTTGAATTCAGGCTGTAACAGAACAAAATGTAGAACAAGTCAAGGTGTATGAATACTTTCTGAAGACACTGTATCTAATAGCCATGTGAGCATAGACTGGTTAACCTGAATTCCACCCAGGCAGGGAAAGGATTGGGATGCCTTAAATGAAACATGACCCTGTCAAGCCACACTGCTTCTTGACTCTGCTCGCTTAACCAGGAAGCCAGCCGCACCAATGTGTCAGAGGAAACACTGTCCAACTGACGACCGAGTCCGCTTGCAGGCGGCTGGCCCGCCACAAGTAGTCGCTAGAGCACGATGAGACAAGGAAATCTCAGCCGGCCAAACCCTCCCCAATTGTGCCCCGCCCCATGGGTCTCCCGGTCACGTCCGGCTGTGACACAGCCTGGGATCGAACCCGAGGCTGTAGTAGCGCCTCAGCACTGCGATTCTGTGCCGTAGACCTCTGTGCCACTTGGGAGGCGCAAACCAAAGATAGAACTTAAGGTTTACCGAACTACACTTTGATGGAATGAAACTTTGTCGGCACACACTGACAAATGAACACTATTGATGAAGGACATGCTCATTTATTGGGTGACTAATAGTTTGTCACCAGTTAGGCTCCTCAGTAAAGTCAAATGCATTTCCAAAATTAAATTTTGATTTGACAATGTAAACCTGACGAATTGGAATTGACCCCAAATGTACTAGGTCCAGTGCATATGGCTCACTCGGTCTCTCTGTAATTGACAGAATCTGACAAGAAGCAGCAGGAGGAGGAGAAGGAGGGAGAGGATAAGTCCCAGCCCCGCTCCATACGTGATCGCCGGCGGCCCCGTGAGAAGAGACGCTCCACCGGGGTGTCTTTCTGGACCCAAGATGGGGTTTGTGACATACACACACACACACACACACACACTGACACTTTTTTAAAATGTGGACATGCCTCAAGTGTAATGAACAGAGCCCACTTGACCCACCTTTAAGGTAATAAGGATACATGTCAGTTTGAGGTGAAAAGCCATTTTATAGATTTAGCAGTACAACTACTCTCGAGGTACTACACTGAAGTGCACCTCCATGAAACATTTTGATGTAGCTGATTGGGGTTTTTCAGCCAGACTTTGGGTTTATTCCGAGAATAACTGTCCGGGTGCTGTTCCTGACCTCCTGTCCCTCCTTGCATTCCAGAGTGATGACAATGACCCAGACCAGTCGGCGGACTCCGAGGAAGGCAGCATCAAGGGTGAACCTCAGGTAACCTTAGTCCACACAACCATGCAGAAATAAACCCACAATAGATGCAGTAAAGAGGTCATTGGAACGCAGGATGCTGTGATGCCCTCATTTGCGCAAATTCAACAAATCTGATCGAACTAAGTTGATATATGTCAAATCTGTCATTTTTGTATTATTAATTTGAAATGGGCTCAAGGTGGTTACTAAAGTCTGATTTGGATATTTTGGGCTGTTTTCACTGCATAACGTTTTAAAGTTGTCCCCTTTTCACATTTTGAAGAAGTGACTGCTAAATGCTAACTCAAGTTTGTATGAGATGGTATCATAGCTAGCATACAGAGATTGTTATGGAAGGCAGTCGTTTTTAACTGAAAGGCATGTCCACGTCCACATTAAAGTGTCAGTGGGTGTATATCACGAACCCCATTGATTGGTGACTATGACATGTATTGGGTTTGACATCCATACAAGCGTTATGCTCAGATTTATACCTCAACATATTGTGAAATATCCATAATAAACAATAGCCTATAGGCTGTTTTCGCTGGGGGGCATTGAGGATATTCCACTCGTTTCAATGGCATTTACATAGTTTTGATTGAGTTCCATTGACCTCTTTACCGCAACTGTCTGGTCCAGCCTGAGACCCAAACTAAAGGATAGACTGTTTTGATTAAGCACTTTTAGTGAGTGGCCATTTTTTTGATGAAGTTCAACCACCCCAATCAACTTTTTTTGCTCTTTCACTCTTTTGTCTATAGTCACGGCCAAGCAGGTGCCTCTGCTTTTCCTTTATTTGGCCTATTTTGGCCAGCTTTGGTACTGTAAAGACTCCCTCTTCTGCTTACTTTGGATATCATGGTTCCTCCTTTCCTGTGATGGTCCTGTCGCTAAGGTGACCTCAAACGCAAAGCACTCTCTACCAAGTTCCAAAACAAGCCACCACACAAAGGAAATTGTCTTGTTCATGTTGAACGTACAGGCAGTTTTCACTATTATGAAAACTATTCTGCGATAGGAGGAGAAAATGGAAGGAATTAAAACGTTCTGGGCTAGTTACTTTTTTTAAACTAGATATTGACAATTACTTTAAGTTTATTTTTTCACATGCATTGAAAAATGTCCAGCATTCTGCAATCCGCGATGACTTATTTTTAGTGGACACGACATCCACCCTGTAATCATAGCTAAAGAACCCCAATGGAGTACCTTTTGGGAGGTGGATGAGTGGGTCGGTATGACTAACAAAAAATGGGTCAGGCCTCTTTGTATGTAAAAAGAGTGGCATTTTGTTTATCTACAAAGGACTCATGAAGAAACTTCCTATCTCTATTGTATCATAAATTCAATTTAGACTTCCAAATGACCAAACCCAGTCTCAGGCTTGGATACTACTGGAGGCCCCTTCGGTCTCCACGGTTGGGTAAAGCTGCTTTTAGTCTTTAAAAAAAAAAAATTGCGACCTTCATGTGGAACAACTACCAGAGCTCTCTGAAATGAGATCTCCTCGTCCTCCTTGGTCAATGATCAGTGACCTCTCTTGATATATCTCTGTTTTAATATCTCTTTTTGTTATGTTGTACATTGTATCTGTTTGTATTTATGCAGAGCTCCTCTGTAAGAGACCCTAGTCTTATGACTTCCCTGTCAAATAAAGGTTGAATAAGATGGAGTCTCCCTGGCTAAGTCTTCCTGTTTTGGAAGGGGTGTGTCCTATGCAGTGCTGCGGAGCGGACAGTGATGTGGCCAGGCGCTTGGCTGCAGATCAGACGCACACAGTGGGAGGAGGGCTGGTGGACGGAGCAACCAGCCAAAAAGCCAGCATATCTCTTTGTTGTTGAAGGCTGCACGTTGGGGCGGGGCCTTAACGGAACACCAAATAGGAAATGGTCTATCTCTGCATGAATAGGAAAGCATTCAGGAAGAGCTGCTCCCTCCTGCCAGAGTTTATTTGGATTTCTCCCTGGGCTTGGAATTGCTAGGGACCTCACGATACAATGTTAGGATACTTAGGGGCCGATATACGATGTGCATTTCGATTTGATGTTTAAACTATTGATCACTACTTGTCTGCTACAGAGAGACGAGAGAGCATGTGAAAGTGACTTTTGATCGGTCATGGAAATAAAAGGGCTGAAAACACATTCGCTCACTATTTAAGAAGATGGAGAACACGCTATAGGCTGAACAATACAGGCGTTTTGGTGCAGGTACGGTCAACTAACGTTACCTGGCAATTAGGGTTGAATAGTTTCCTGGTATTTTACAATGTTCCATCCTGAGAATAAATCACTTTTCTCCTGTGTAACCCGGTACTTCCCATCAAAACCGGAAGTGTAATTGGAATTGATGGAGAGCGAGCGTGCTCGCCCGTACATTGATTTAAAGCAACGATATAGGATTTTTAAAACGCTGCAATTAAAAAAATTAATAAAATCTTTACAATTGGGGGAAAAAAGGTGACCCCCGAAAGCCAGATGGAGATGTGTAAATTAGATGTGCATTCAGTACAAAGCGATACTTGCAGTCAAAGTATCAATATAATATTGTGATATGTAACTAGTTTCACCCCTCCAGTTCTGCCCACTTGATTTTAGGTGGTAAACATAGCTGGCCTTGTGGTGGTGAAAGTCAAGGACAACTGGAGTTATTGAAGAATGTCCCTGCATTTATCAATTACTTGCAGTGTGAAGTGAAGCACTTTTTTTCTTGACTTGAGGGAGATTTGAATTGGTCAAGATCTTCAAAATATATCACAACCTGAGGGAAGTAGGTTAAAACATGCTTTGGTGTTTTTGTTAAGCAGTATATTTTTCTGACAGCTGACATGTACAACAGGTTGAATTATAGGTTTCTTCCCCCTCACCATTTTAATCTCTGTAGCTAAGGTCTTAAAGATATCCTGACACACAAGGGTTTTCCCTGGAGATCGGGCTCCTTCAGCTTCAGGAAACCAACAGCAATTTGAACACTGTTGTAGGCTTGGCCCTCTGACCCACATCCCGCCTGCTCTGAGAAACACTGCGGGAGCTAGGAGAGGCTGGGATCAGGGGCAGGCCCTTAAGGCGCTGGCAGGCTTGGCAGCCATTCAGGAATATGTGTGTGTGTGTGTGTGTGTGTGGGGGGGGGGGGCTGTTGCAGTGCAGCAGGGTCAGGTACTATGAGAAGGGAGAGGGGCTGGACACTAATTCGTCCAACATCTAGCTTTGTCAACTGTTTGCAAATCAATGAGGCAGACCTTTTGAAGCCAAGGAAATTAATAACCTAGCAGTATATCTAATTTAGTATTTACAAAAAGATGTGTTCGGAGAATAGAATGCACCTTAAAGATCCTGTTTTCATTGTGATGCTCAACATTCCCCAGCAGAACAACAAAACTCTCAAATGCACTCTAATTGATCATCTATATTCCACATACTGAGCTCGTCTAGACAACAGGAAAACTGCTTTGAATCGGTCATGTGGATTTGCTTGTATTAACATCGGGGAAAGACATTAAATCACTGCTGTTTTTCTTTTCACAGAGCGACCGACTGTCCAGGTACGTGCCAAATTCAGTATATTCTTCAGGTCTATCCAAATGGCACACTATTCCCTATATAGTGCACAACTTTTGACCAGGGCCCATAGGGCACCTGTTGTGTACTAATTTTGACCAGAGCCCTATGTAGAGAATAGGGTGCCATTTGGGAATGCATCATTCCTGTCTATTTACTTGGAGGGCTTGTGCAACTTTGGACCAAATAAATTGTTGACAAACTGGTATATGGCTATGTAAATATTAGACATGGTCAATAAGATGCTGTAGAGCTAAGTGTCCATGTTTTTATTCTGTTCAGGAATGAGAGCAGCACTTCCTCTTCTGACCGCTATGACCACCTGGGTAGCCGTTGCGAGGGTCGCAGGTCATTCTCAAGCAGGCTGGACCGAGACGATAGCACTGACTACAAGAAGGTACTGGAGCTCCCAGACACTCACCTTCTACCTTAGTTAAAATCACACCAGACTCAATGACAACACCATAGAAATAGACACATTTTCCCTGTGAAGTTACTTTTTTCAGACTGTTTTTCCCTCTCAGCTTTATGAGCAGATCCTAGCTGAGAATGAGAAGCTGAAGTCCCAGTTACGTGACACAGACCTGCAGCTGAATGACTTGAAGCTACAGCTGGAGAAGGCCACACAGGTGAGGCACTGTGGCCAGGCTGCACTGTACAGTTGGGAAATTAGCATGTAGCATTAGGATCACTCATTGTGAATAAATAGGACTTCCACGCTAACTGTGGGTTATCGACGTTGCTTGTATTACAGAGGCAGGAGCGCTTTGCTGACCGGTCGCAGCTTGAGATGGAGAAAAGGGTACTGATTTATTAAGTGTTTTATGTGTTAATGTTTTTAACTTCATTTGTTTGGTAAAATTATTAACTTACAAAAATGAGTTGTATGAATGAAAGGCACTTAAAAATAAAATGTATTATTATTGGTTTGAACTGAATTGGTAGTGGTTAAAAGCGTGGTAATCAATGCCAACTGGTTTATGTCTGAAGGTTACAAGCAGGCCCCAATTTCAGCTGGGTGGTATGGTCTTATAAACCTGACTACTTTCTCCAGTCTACTGCCTCTCCTGCTGGCTGGCTCACCATGCCTGTATATTTGGCTGGGGGGCGTGCAACGCCACCCAAGCACGAGCTACCTACCTTCTCTCACGTGTTTTTGTACATTTTTAGCCAGTGTCTGTGTGGTCACTTTTTCTCCATGGTTGTTCTTTTTGACGAGTGTGTGTGTGATAGCGAATATACATGATGGATTGTTTCAATGTAAATGTGTTATCTTACGCATGTGCTTTTTGCCATTCTTTTTGGAAAGTGTTCACTCACATCACCGTAACGACTGACACAAATGAATGGGGTCAATTTCACGCCATATTTATTGAATTCAAATTAAAATAAAACATGAACATGAAAAATAAAGTTGAATGTAAACATATTTTGGATGACTGGTGTAATAATGGATGTTGAAATCAAAAACCAAACAATTGAAGGCAAAATATATACAGTTGTGTCCAAGTTTTGAGAAGTATACTTATAAGCATTTCATAATTATCCAAGTTTTTTTATTGACAATTACATGTATTTGATGTAAAGAGTCAATATTTGCAGTGTTGACCTTTTTTCAAGACCTCGGCAATCTACCCTGGCATGCTGTCAATTAACTTCTGGGCCACATCCTGATTGATGCCGGCCCATTCTTGCGTAATCAATGCTTGGAGTTTGTCAATGTGTGCGTTTTTTGTTTGTCCCACCCGCCTCTTGAGGATTGACCAAGTTCACAATGGGATTAAGGTCTGGGGAGTTTGCTGGCCATGGACCCAAAATATCGATGTTTTGTTCCCCGAGCCACTTAGTTATCACTTTTGCCTTATGGCAAGGTGCTCAATCATGCTGGAAAAGGCATTATTCATCACCAAACTGTTCCTGGATGGTTGGGAGAAGTTGCTCTCGGAGGATGTGGAGTTCTTGGGTTTATTCTTTATTCATGGCTGTGTTCTTAGGCAAAATTGTGAGTGAGCCCACTCCCTTGGCTGAGAAGCAACCCCACTCATGAATGGTCTCAGGATTCTTTACTCGCATGACTTAGGACTGGTGGTAGCTCTCACCTTCTCTGGACAAGCTTTTTTCCAGATGTAAAGGGGATTCATCAGAGAAAATGACTTTACCCCAGTCCTCAGCAGTCCAATCCCTGTACCTTTTGCAGAATATCAGTCTGTCCCTGATGTGTTTCATGGCTTCTTTGCTGCCCTTCTTGACACCAGGCCATCCTACAAAAGTCTTTGCCTCACTGTGTGAAGACTCACTCACACCTGCCTGCTGCCATTCCTGAGCAAGCTTTGTACTGGTGGTGCCCTGATCCCGCAGATGAATCAACTTTAGGATATGGTCCTTGTGCTTGCTGGACTTTCTTGGGTGCCCTGAAGCCTTCATCACAACAATTGAACTGCTCTCCTTGAAGTTCTTGATTATCCAATAAATGGTTTAGGTGCAATCTTACTGGCAGCAATATCCTTTCCTGTGAAGCCCTTTTTGTGCAAATCAAAAAGGTAACCATGATTGACAGAGGAAGAACAATGATTCCTAGCACCACCCTCCGTTTGAAGCTTCCTGTCTGTTATTTGACCTCAATCAGCATGACAGAGTGATCTCCAGCCTTGTCCTCATCAACACTCACACCTGTGTTAACGAGAATCACTTACATGATGTCAGCTGGTCCTTTTGTGGCAGGGCTGAAATGCAGTGGAAATGTTTTTGGGGGATTCAGTTCATTTGCATGGCAAAGATGGACTTTGCAATTCATCTGATCACTCTTCATAACATTCTGGAGTATATGCAAATTTCCAACATACAAACTGAGGGAGCAGACTTAAATTCATATTTGTGTCATTCTCAACTTTTGGCCATGGCTGTAGAATTGTAAACACGAATAATGCATCAAAAGCAAAACCCCGAAACTTGTAAGAAAATAATTTTAAAGCGAGAGCAAAAAATATTTTATCTAACTGCTTAGGTAAACATGAATTACCTGTTGCACAACGTTCGGCACAGGTGAATGGCGAACCATTTGCCAACACCTGCACTGAACTTTGTCTGACAGATGGTTTGCCATTAAATGTATTAGATAGACATGCTTCTAATATCTGTACATTATTGACCCGTGACTGCCAGTTTGAAGTACGTTAGCTAAAACCCTAAAACGAGGACATCAGACTGTCTACTTAAGTAGGCAATAGGGGGAAAAAGCCTGTATCATGTTCATTGATTGGGGTAAGACGAACCGTCACTCCAAAACTAGTGGACCAATGGAGACTTCTCTACGCCTCCCTAAACCCTGCCTTTCACAGAAAAATAATGCATAACTTGCATTTGAAAAGACTGGCAGTGAAAGCCAAGATATGAGTAGCATAACCAAAGGGTAGGACATGCAGGCAAGACCGTAGGCAAAATCTAGTCAAAATCTAGTCAATAAGATTGGTTGCTGGGAAAGTTTAACCGAAAACTATTTGTATTAGTTTGGAAATATTTAAAAAAAATACTTTGTCATTAAGTTTTGCTCTCGCTTTAAAATGATTTGCTTACAAGTTTTGGGGTTTTGCTTTTAATGTATTTTTGTTTACAATTATAGTTGTTTGGTTTTAGATGTCAAAATCTATTATTTCACCCGTCCTCAAACATGTTTACATCCTCAACTATTTTTCATGTTCATGATATATTTCATTTTGAATTCAATACATATGGTGTGAAATTGACCCAATAGAAACATCACCTTAACGACTGACACAAACATCACCTTAACGACAACGGGCACATGTAGTTCGCATGGTGGCCAAGAAAAAAAGTTTATCCTGATCTCCAACCATCTTCCATGAATGATTTACTCATACCCTAATCTATTGCTTTAGTTTGCTTATTAAAGTCCATGTTGTCACCGGATTTTAGATGACCTTCCCTTGATCTCCTTCCCCTGGCGTTCCCTAAAGTCTGCATACCTCAACCTTCACAGCTTGGGTCTGCCTTTGTAAGCGAAGCCAACTGCTTCTTTTATTTTAGCTGTATTGGCCCCGCCAGTATGGCTGACATTACCCATGAGTCATTTCATGAACTTGTCATGTTTTAGATAACCACATCAGGAGAAGATGGGACATGCAGCACTAGACATGTTAGGTCTTTTTGATGCTTCACAATCATGCGAGTGCACCTCACCCACTTTCCTCTCGCCTCTGTCTCTCTTCATGAAGCTCCTCAACCTGCATCTGTTATCTGACGTTCACACCTCATCTCCACAGTCACTTTATTGGATATAACTGCAGCTAGGTTTTACTATCAGACAGTGTCAATTTAGATTTAGTCTAAAATACCTTATTTAGGCTTAGTCACATTTTAGCCAATGAATATGTAGGCTACCTCTGACATTAATTGTGGCAGATTGTAACTAATGCCAGGCACAATTAACCATATAGGCTATGAAGCCTTTGCTACAGTTAAAATTTCCGACTGATTTTCTCCCCCATCATAACCGTAAAGGGGGGTAAATAAGTGGTCCCTTGAAAAGGGGAGAATTTAAGCTTTCCAGAAATGTTAAAGTATTACCATACTCCTAATATTCAACAAATAGCATTCGTTTGTCCCATAGGAAAAATGGAACCACTTGCGTTCGCGCATCGCTGTGCGTGAGCGGCAACACAGATGAATAATAGCGCAAAGGGGAAAATGGAGGTTCTGATGTGATCAAAGCAAAAATAGCCAACATGAAAGTGAGTAAACATGACTTGTAACTAAGCTCAACTAGAACAGTAAAGTGTCCTGGCACCTGGCTTCGCATCGGTTAAAAAAGATTGACTTGTGATTGAAGTGGCCTGGGTAGCTGTGGGAGGAGAGCTGGGTGGATCAGCTCAATCAGACCGTGCCACTGAAAGATGTCAATTCTACAAACATGTCCAATCCTAAACACGTATGCTTCAGAATATTTCATGCAGTCCTCTCATTGGCAGAATTGGCATCCTTCATGTTCTGTGGTCTGCAGCTGATTTGCGTTGATCTACCCAGCTCTCCCACACGGCTCCAGGCCGTCACTTCAGTCACTCGTCAATCTTTTGAACTGATGCGAAGCCAGGTGACACTTGACTGTCGAATGTTGCGGCTTTAGCGCTGTGGTCCGCATGTCATGCCAAATTAAATGTCCATTAGTGTCACATTTTCGTTGACTAAAATTAAAGTAATTGGTGATGGTTATCCCCCCCCATGGAATCTCGTCTCGTTATCGTCATAGTTTTAGTCAGGAAAAATATTGTTGATGAAATGAACACTGCTATCAGAGCCAGAGTCACTCGAGGCTGTAACAGCCGAGCTGCGGAGCCGAGGTGTGAGGTAACATAACTGAAGCAGTTTGTGGGAGCCTGTATGCGGTGGTTGTCTTGTGTGGTGTTTTCTATGCCCGTCTCCCTCTTCTGTAAACCCGGGGTTAACATCCGTTTGTCCCCCCCTCCCTGCAGGAAAGAAGAGCTCTAGAAAGGAAGATCTCTGAGATGGAGGAGGAACTCAAGGTACTGTCTTATGTGACTGGGCCCTCGATGTATGTTGTTGGGTGTAAGGCCCTATTTTTGTGTAGGGCACCAGAAGTTTTTGAGTGACATAATTGCATATTGCCCCTTTAAGATCAGGAACAGCAGTCAATATTCCAATGTTAAACATACTGTATACTTTAGCTGCACCACTAGTGTGGACCAATGTGAGGAGGGCTGGAGGCAATTCAATGTCCCATTTGATAAACTCTCTGGTGCTGTGAATTATAGGATTGTTACGTTATACATCTACAATGCTAACTGACAGTCAGCATAGTGCTGTTGTCACTACACTCCCCAGTGTTTGATTTGAGCCCCCAGTGTATCCTATGTGTGTGTGTGCGCGCGTGCGTGTTCAGTATTGCCACATTTTGGGATGCTCTATGTTGACGTAACCCTTCTAACTCAGGAGATTGGATGTTCTCAGAAACAGGGCAACAAAATAAACAAGTGTTTTCCTTCTTCCCACCACTGCCATAATGTAGTGACTATTTCTAGGTCATAGGCAGCCCAGCGACCATATCGGTCTTCCTCTTGCTCTCTATTCTACTCTGCTACTGTAGATTGGCGTCTCTACTACATGCCAGCCTGCTTGGAAAGCACTTGTCATTCCTCCAGTTCCAAACTCTGTCTCATTGTTAGGAAAATCTCCTTTTTCTGTTTTGTCTTTGCCCCTTCTTATCCTTTCTATAATTTGTATTGGCCCCCCTTGTCTTCCATTCTTTCTCTCCCTTCTGGTACACTCTCCCATCTCCCCCTTTGCTCTGCCCTCTGCTGGTTTGACTCTCTCGCTCTCCCCCTCTCTCTCCCTGTGTTGTGGTTTTCCTGCAGAACCTCCCAGAGGTAAAGCAGGTTCAGGCCCTGCGTCAGGTCAAGGAGCGGCTGCAGGCAGAGAACAGGGCCCTTGCCCGCGTGGTGGTCAAGCTCTCCCAGTCAGCCTGTAGCCAGCTGCCCCCCTCCGTGGACCTGTAGCCCTGCCCAACCGCTCCTCCTCACCCCCTCACCCTCCCTTCTCATGCTCCATTCGTGCTCCGACCTCACCCATAGACAGGCAGGTCCCCAGCCGCCCAACAACAAGGTTATCTCCTCCCCCTACCTCCCTTGTCATCTCTGGTTTTCATATTGGGGAGTGTGTTTTGACTGGGCACTTTCCATTTGCAGTACCTATAGTTCACAGTATAGTTAAATGTTATTTTCAGTCAGGTAAGTATCAATTCAGGTGTTAATTTTCAAATAAGCAAATATACTACTTTATTGTTAGTGTAGCACCTGAAGTATAAATATTGGACTACATGATTAGGTCTTTATTCAATTGATTTTACTAGATAATTTGATATACTGTAAAGGAGAGTGCCCCATTTTGTTCTTTTCCCCCCAGTGTGCAGTCTTGAAGTCTTTATCAGGGAGTGCCTCTGTTTCATTCGGATGGTTTCTGGCTTTGCATGACATGGCTTCCTTTTAGCGTCAAATGGCGGACATGTTTTTTTTTTATGGAGGACGGACACATTTCCTTTCCCCTCAGTGTCTTTCTCCAGTCCCACCCCCATTTCAATTGAGTCTTTATAGATGACATCAACCCAGATTTGAGACTGGGTTACCCCAATACTGCAGATTTCCACTTGGTCTTATTTAATTTCCCAGTGACCTAGACATATTAATTTGTCTCTTGCTCATGATTTCAATTTCCATTACATGCCATAAGAAGCTCCGGTTGGTTGATTGTCATCTGTAATATAATGCCTTTATAGTTTTGCGGTGAACAGTTTTACGTTTTGCTCTTGATCTACCTGGATGTTCAGTTGTTTCCTATGTGAATGCTGAAGTGTTTCAAGAGGGACTGGGCAATCCGCTATGGTTGCACTGCCCCAGGCAATGCTGGACTGAATGGCTTCATGAATCTGCTTAGCCCAGTATGGATTTAATTGATATTGAGGGAATTATATTTGGCAATGAAAATCTGACTCATTGTGATTAGTTATGTTTTCATTTGTCAAACAAACTGGGTAGTATTTCGTAGTTCTCTCGTAATATTACCCACTTAATCCACAACACTTTGGCACCACACTGATGACTAGTCAAAGTTTCTATTTCAGACTAAACTCACAAACTGTGACCAAGATGACAGGCAGTGGTGTAGTTATGTTGGTGAATAACATAACTACTGGCATTGTATTAAGGCAGAGATGTAGTAATGCCATTTTTCATATAGCAGTTAGTTTGGAAATTTGGTTCAGGGCAGAAATGGGTATTGGGTGGGTACTGACTGCGAGATGGCGTTAGCTTTACATTTGATAAGTCTACCTCAAAGACAAATAGAAAAACTGAACGATTGCAGAGGCATTATTTGATGCTGCAACAGTTTGAGTTGTCGCTCATGCAGATTTTTTTTAGTCCTGTATGCTTCAAACAAAGGTGCACTGTTTGTGCTGCCAGGATTTATGTTGTGTATTTGACGAGTGTGTTGTATTCCTGGCTGCCAGTGGAGCCGCCTGTTCTGCATGGCTATTTAGCAGAAACTTTGGACTGGGGTGTGCTTGCTCCATTCTCGGCAAAGAATATAAAGACAATGGGGAAAAAAGAGGTTTAGACTGGCTTGTCAAAGATGCTGATGACACACACTGCAATTAACAGTTTCTGGAACTGGGCTGACTGGTAAACCTCAACGTGTCTCTATGGTGACGTGTCTCTAAGCCCGTTTCCCCCTCTTTTTTTTGTTCTCTTCCAGACGCTACCAGACTTGAAATCAGACAACCAGAGACTAAAGGACGAGAACGGAGCTCTTATTCGAGTCATTAGCAAGCTTTCCAAGTAGAACAACCCCCCCCCCCTCCTGCGCCCGCCCACTCCTCCAAGGCAGTGACTAATGGAATTGCAACTTTTAGGTATTAATTGCAAGAGACATCCGCAACAAGACTCCTTCTCAGCTCTTCTATGCCTCGCTCCTCTCCCACCACCACCACAGCGTCCTCCATGTCCTCCTTGTCCTCCCTCTCTCCATTAGGTTATTCTCCACTTCAACCTGTGGCTGCTCTCCAGATGGAACCACTGAGTTTACATTAGCAGAGGATAGGGTTGTGAACGGCATGTAAAAGTGTTTGCGGGCGGGGAAGCCTCAACTATTTAACCAATAAGCCTTAGTTGTACATAAAACACTTGTATCGATCTCTCGGCTGTCACAGAAGAACAGTTATTTCACACCTGATTTTATTCGTGCCACAAACCTTTATTTGATCTTTTTGTTTTCATTTCCTGTTTGTTCCTCGACCTACATACAAGGGTTGTGCGATGTGTTGTTGTCCTGTTCTTTCTGACCCCCCAGAAGAAGTCCTCCCCGTTTTTGGAGGCGCTGCCTCACAGCAGAAGACTTCCCAGTCGTACCTCGTCTTAGTACACGCAACCCCTCCCCGACACACCACACACGCACACACCTCTATCCACGCCACTCACCCCCTTTCCATTTCTGTACCTTTGTGTGTCTCCCTCTGAGGTAAATGGAATTATCGCTTTACAGAACAGGTGGACTTGGTGGAATTTAAGCTTTCACTGTATGTGCAATATGCATTTATTTCTAATAAAAATGCTTTAATGATGAGTCCATCACTAGTAGGATTTTCACTCCTCCATCTTTCCATCGCTCAACCCCCCTCTTTTCTTTAAGGTTGTAGTGTAGGCGTTGGTTTATACTCTGTATTTCTCACTTCGTTTTAGCAGGTACTGAGTGATGCTGTATATACCTGTATGTATCGTTTGAGACCAGCACATGGCATGCATTTATGGTTCCCGTCTGTTACTATTAAAAATATACAAACTCCAGAGGACAAAAAAAGTGTGTTTTTAACTATTTTCTTCATTTATAGTCTAAAGACATTGGATTACAACTGGGCCTCTCTCTTAAAGGGAAGGGCTGGCAGTGTTCAGTGCTTTTTCTTTCCAGTTTTAAGTGTTCACGGTAATTGTGAGATACGAATAATATAATTGCTTCACTACATTTCACACATTGTATTCAGTATCTTTGGATGAGTGCTGTTCATTTTCTTTTCAGTTGTTTTTTAAGCTGTAGTATTAGCCAAGGTGTTGTCACTAAAAGATCTTAGGTATTGCTAACCCAGTCCTTTTTACAATGTCTACATGCACTGTCAATGCCATGCGAGGAGTATTTGATGTCAGCCACCATCAAATAAAGTCCATGCATCAAACACATTTTATGCATTTCAGTGGCCTTTTTAAGAAAACGTTGCTGTAGTTGGACTGTTGGACATCTCCTCTTTTGGTTTACATTGCTGTTTTTCCTTTTTAAATTTCCCATCTTGTAAAATAGGCATGTGGCTTCATACATGCGAGCTGTGCTGTGACTACCAACCACTGAAGAGTTCATTAAAAATAAACTTGTACATTGTAAAGCCCTTGTGTTGGCTATTTTATTCTTGTCATTCGTTAAATTGTACACTTGGAGGTGACTATAGCCCTTCAGGCATGCTAACCTGTCACTTCTCTGAATAGTTTCTGTCTTGGCCTCTTTCTGCAGTGATACCTCCATTGCACAGCAGAAACATGTTACGAGAATGGTTTCTTGGGTCGTCTCTGCTGTGTTATGGACGTCTCCAATTCCAACAACTGGCTAAAGCTGTGGAGGACCTTCAAAGATGTCCATGTTGTCTGTCAACTACCTGTATTTTATTTTGGACAAACGAGTGTGCATGTTTTTAGAAATCACAAGGCCTACTTATTCAATGTTTCCCAATAAAATGTATACGTTTATTTTAACCCACATTGAAAGGAAACACCCAGCTCAGCCGGGGAGAGCCCAACAACCATGCTCCTCTAGGCCTACATCCACCTCAGGTCAGTTTGTTTCACCTGCATTAATAGGGATGTGATTTAGACTCATGTCAACCATGGATTAGTTTCTCCTGGCCCATAGATTACTTTCAGGGTGAGGAACCATCTAACCTCGTTCCCAGGGCTATTGCGAATATATTCTTGGGATGTCAACGATTGAAAGTCAGATTTGGTGAGAGCGACTATACTGAAGTATTTCATTGAATGTTTGCGAATCACACGATTGTGAGGTTAGGGGTGCGATTTGTCACCACATTAGATTAGGATATTAACACAGCGGTTTAGGTGAATTAACATAGCAGGTTAGGAAAAGGGTTAGGGTTAAGCTAATGCTATAGTTGTCAACTGTTGTCCCCGACGCGACTGCTAGATGGAGCTGTAAGCCTAAATCGACTCCCTCTAGCCTCAACAGTAGAAATGTAAACAAACCATCTGTGGCCACAAATCATGACTGTTTTAGGATACTCCATTATTGCAATAGACCCGCTCATACAGAGTGATTGCTATGTTGAATCGCCGTTCTTATATTGTATGCTTACTTCTATAGCACAATTTCGATCTTTATGTCCGAGAAGGGCGCTTTAGACCCACTTTAGAGGAGCGGGAATACCTTGAATAAAATGATCCCAATAATCTTGCGCTGGGTTTTACCTTGTCACTAGTGTTGGAGCTACAAATGATTGTCACTCCTGTGCTTGTCTTACAGTATTGCGCCCTCATCTGCCCTGGAGTTTTGTAACTGGTTGAGGAGCTTAATGTTGAGCGCTAGAACTGCATCGTGGGAAATGTAGTTTATAAACACCTTGCGGACCACCAGCCTAAATTGGGACCTATCACCGGGAAACATCCAGTGGTGTGGAGATATTTCACCAGAGGACAACTTGGCATTTGACCAGGAAATGCATTTGATGAGCCAGACAGACACTTCCTGGCCCACAACGGCTGGGTGATGTCAGATGACCCCCCTGACTAACTTTGCAGAGCCAGGTCAGCTGATAGTTCAGTAGTATTAGGTTACAGGTCAGCTGATAGTTCAGTAGTATTAGGTTACAGGTCAGCTGCTAGTGCTGTTGTAATTGTGGTCTAGTTTCGGCCTGTAATTGTCATATCCAGTCTATACCAAAAGGGGGTGGTAAAGATTGACCTTTCCCTGAGAAATGTGAATCTTTTTCGTTTTAGATATCATTGATATTTCTAACTCTTCTATTTCATCCCTGTCTGGCTCTACCTTGTACCTGAGGGGAGAGCTGATCTTGCTGGGGAGACGGCCTGAAGCTGTGCTGCTGAGGGAAAGCTGATCTGCTGGGGAGACAGCCTGAAGCTGTGCTGCTGAGGGGAGAGCTGATCTGCTGGGGAGACCGCCTGAAGCTGTGCTGCTTAGGGGAGAGCTGATCTGCTGGGGAGACAGCCTGAAGCTGTGCTGCTGAGGGAAAGCTGATCTGCTGGGGAGACCGCCTGAAGCTGTGCTGCTTAGGGGAGAGCTGATCTGCTGGGGAGACCGCCTGAAGCTGTGCTGCTTAGGGGAGAGCTGATCTGCTGGGGAGACCGCCTGAAGCTGTGCTGCTTAGGGGAGAGCTGATCTGCTGGGAAGACAGCCTGAAGCTGTGCTGCTGAGGGAAAGCTGATCTGCTGGGGAGACCGCCTGAATCTGTGCTGCTTAGGGGAGAGCTGATCTGCTGGGGAGACAGCCTGAAGCTGTGCTGCTGAGGGGAGAGCTGATCTGCTGGGGAGACCGCCTGAAGCTTTGCTGCTTAGGGGAGAGCTGATCTGCTGGGGAGACAGCCTGAAGCTCTGCTGCTGAGGGGAGAGCTGATCTGCCAAAGCCTCTACCCTTTCACTTTCCCCTTCCCATCTCTCGCCCTCTTATTCTCTATCTCCAACCTCACTCTTTCTCCCTCCCCAAAATTCCCTATGTTGCATTGTGTGCCCTGGTGTGAGTGGTGTGGCTGTATGTAGTACATGCTGGAGAGAACTCGCAAGCTGAAGCCAGACCTGTGGTGGCTGAGCTGTTCACGGGCAGCGAGGAGCTGGACAATGTCTTTGTCACTAGACTGGCCATTACCTCTCTCATCAGAGGTAAGAGCCTGGGAAATGCACAAATGGCACATAATCTATAGCCTGACTGCCAGTCTATTTGTGAAATCAAGCCAACTCCTTGACGATTAGGAAATGAGTTGAGCATTGGAGTGGACCAGAGCACATACAGATCTGGGACCAGGCTACATAATCTAGTAGAAATGGAAAAATAAGTGTTAACTGTTTCTGTTTTGCTTCAACAGTTGGGTATTGCCTTTGTTCATGGTAAATTAAATACATCTGCAATTGATTGTCTCTTGGCTAAAAGGGACTGTTGGTGGTAATATTAGAAGTGAACTGTGAATAAATTGACAGATTCATTCAGCTCGAGTGAGTTTTCTTATTAATGACCATATTGGCTATAACCATTTGCCTGTTTTATCTAGTTGCTATAATAACAATCTCTCTCGGTCTCTATGTCGGTCTCCTCAGAGGCCATGAGTGCAGGAGACAGTCACGAGGAGGGTAGGCTGGTCCACACGTTTGGTGGAGAGCCTGTGGGCTCGTCTGAGGCTGAACGAACGTCTAGTGCCCTCTATCGCCCATGCCATGTTCCTCGGTGTTACCCATGACAACGATTTTGTCCAATTCAAAAACCTATCAGTATAACTCCTTGTAACCCCTACTGCCTCTGATCTGGCAGAATCACTGTATTTGTGAATGTTAGAGTGTGACCCTGTTTGTAAATTTAAAAAGCAACAAAAAAGTGGTGTTTGCTTAATGTGAGGGATTTGATGTATAACTTTTACTTTTACTCAAGTATAACAATTGTATTTTTTCCACCACTGTACAAAATCTTTAAAAAAGAGGTGGTGGTTCTGGAGGCCAGGACTGTGGAGAGGATCGGATCGCTGTGTCAAACCAGAAAGACAGGAACGGCATCAACAGTCTGTCGAAGCACACTGTAGAGATCAGAGAACACATCCAGGTAACATGAGAACAGCAGCATAGAATTACAACTTTACCTCCCAGCTAGGGTTACAGGCATGTCTCTATATGCCTGGCATGTGATTGTACACAATGGGCAATTTTAGTTTATAAGGCATGAGAACCCGGATTTTATTGTGTGATAATTAAGGGCTGTTCTTAGACCTGATGTTTTGGGCTTGGGTCACTTCAGTCTATACACATGTACAGTGGGGCAAAAAAGTATTTAGTCAGCCACCAATTGTTCAAGTTCTCCCACTTAAAAAGATGAGAGGCCTGTAATGTTCATCATAGGTACACTTCAACTATGACAGACAAAATGAGGGGAAAAAATCCAGAAAATCACATTGTAGGATTTTTTATGAATTTATTTGCAAATTATGGTGGAAAATAAGTATTTGGTCAATAACAAAAGTTTATCTCAATACTTTGTTATATACCCTTTGTTGGCAATGACATAGGTCAAATGTTTTCTGTAAGTCTTCACAAGGTTTTCACACACTGTTGCTGGTATTTTGGCCCATTCCTCCATGCAGATCTCCTCTAGAGCAGTGATGTTTTGGGGCGGTTGCTGGGCAACACGGACTTTCAACTCCCTCCAAAGATTTTCTATGGGGTTGAGATCTGGAGACTGGCAAGGCCACTCCAGGACCTTGAAATGCTTCTTACGAAGCCACTCCTTCGTTACCCGGGAGGTGTGTTTGGGATCATTGTCATGCTGAAAGACCCAGCCATGTTTCATCTTCAATTCCCTTGCTGATGGAAGGAGGTTTTCACTCAAAATCTCACGATACATGGCCCCATTCATTCTTTCCTTTCCTTTGCAGAAAAACAGCCCCAAAGCATGATGTTTCCACCCCCATGCTTCACAGTAGGTATGGTGTTCTTTGGATGCAACTCAGCATTCTTTGTCCTCCAAACACGACGAGTTGAGTTTTTACCAAAAAGTTATATTTTGGTTTCATCTGACCATATGACATTCTCCCAATCTTCTTCTGGATCATCCAAATGTTCTCTAGCAAACTTCAGACGGGCCTGAACATGTACTGGCTTAAGCAGGGGGACATGTCTGGCACTGCAGGATTTGAGTCCCTGGCGGCGTAGTGTGTTAATGATGGTAGGCTTTGTTACTTTGGTCCCAGCTCTCTGCAGGTCATTAACTAGGTCCCCCCCGTGTGGTTCTGGGATTTTTGCTCACCGTTCTTGTGATCATTTTGTCCCCACGGGGTGAGATCTTGCGTGAGCCCCAGATCGAGGAAGATTATCAGTGGTCTTGTATGTCTTCCATTTCCTAATAATTGCTCCCACAGTTGATTTCTTCAAACCAAGCTGCTTACCTATTGCAGATTCAGTTTTCCCAGCCTGGTGCAGGTCTACAATTTTGTTTCTGGTGTTCTTTGACAGCTCTTTGGTCTTGGCCATAGTGGAGTTTGGAGTGTGACTGTTTGAGGTTGTGGACAGGTGTCTTTAATACTGATAACAAGTTCAAACAGGTGCCATTAATACAGTTAACGAGTGGAGGACAGAGGAGCCTCTTAAAGAAGTTACAGGTCTGTGAGAGCCAGAAATCTTGCTTGTTTGTAGGTGACCAAATACTTATTTTTTTTCTTTCTTTTTCACTGTCATAGTTGAAGTGTACCTATGATGAAAATTACAGGCCTCATCTTTTTAAGTGGGAGAACTTTCACAATTGGTGGCTGACTAAATACTTTTTTGCCCCACTGTACATGATTTATATTCCATTTAAAGGCACTGCCAGTACCATTATTTCTACTGGAACTGTCCAGCAACATGATAGCAAGATTGTGAAGCATGCTGATGTCACTGTGGTTGGCCGGGCACAGTGCGCGCTAACCAAGGTTGCCAGGTGTTTCCTCCGACACATTGGTGCGGCTGGCTTCAGGGTTGGATGCGCGCTGTGTTAAGAAGCAGTGTGGCTTGGTTGGGTTGTGTATCGGAGGACGCATGACTTTCAACCTTCGTCTCTCCCGAGCCCGTACGGGAGTTGTGGCGATGAGACAAGATGGTAGCTACTAAACAATTGGATACCACGAAATTGGGGAGAAAAGGGGTAAAAATTCAAATAAAATATTTATAAAAATAATAAAAATAATAATACACTGTCCTATTGAGGTTGTCCCAGTTACCCTTTGTATCAAGTGTTGAAGAAGGAGTGGCCCGTGCGTCCATGTAATATGATCTAAATGGGTCGTAAATCATCATGCCTACTCTAAGACAAATGATACATATGGCCTGTGGGTGACAAGTCATGGCTCATCCTATATAACTACTGCTGTACACTCAGTTTCTATTCATATACCGTCTATGCACATTACACACCATACATACACTGAGTATACCAAACATTATATATGTATATACACACACACATATATATACAGTACCAGTCAAAAGTTTGGACACCTACTCATTCAAGAGTTTCTTTATTTTTACTACATTGTATAATAATAGTGAAGACATAAAAACTATGAAATAACATATGGAATCTTGTAGTAACCAAAAAAGTGTTAAACAAATCAAAAAGTATATTTTATATTTGAGATTCTTCAAAGTATCCACCCTTTACCTTGACAACTTTGCACACTGCATTCTCTCCAACAGCTTCATGAGGTAGTCACCTGGAATGCATTTGTGGAATTTCTTTCCTTAATACATTTGAGCCAATCAGTTGTGTTGTGACAAGGTAGGGGTGATATACAGAAGATAGCCATATTTGGTAAAAGACCTAGTCCATTTTATGGAAAGAACAGCTCAAATAAGCAAAGAGAAATGACAGTCCATCATTACTTTAATTAAGACATGGTCAGTCAATCCAGAACATTTCAAGAACTTTGAAAGTTTCTTGAAGTGCAGTTACAAAAACCATCAAGCTCTCTATGATGACCACCACAGGAGTTACCTCTGCTGCAGAGGAGAAGTTCATTAGAGTTACCAGCCTCTGAAATTGCAGCCCAAAAAACTGTTCAAGTAACAGACTTCTCAACATCAACTTTTCAGAGGAGACCTCGTGAATCAGGCCTTCATGCTTGAATTGCTGCAAAGAAACCACTACTAAAGGACACCAAAAAGAAGCCAATAAACATGAGAAATGGACATTAGTCAGGTGGAAATCTGTCCTTTTGTGGGGAATAGGTGAACGGATGATCTCACATGTGTAGTTCCCACCGTGAAGAATGGAAGAGGAGGTGTGATGGTTTAGGGGTGCTTTGCTGGTGATACTGTCAGTGATTTATTTAGCATTTAATGCACACTTAACCAGCATGGCTACCACAGCATTCTGCAGCGATACACCATCCCACCTGGTTTATGCTTATTGGGACGATCATTTGTTTTTCAACAGGACAATTACCCAACACATCTCCAGGCTGTGTAAGGGCTATTTGACCAAGAAGGAAAGTGGAGTGCTGCATCAGGTGACTTGGCCTCCGCAATCACCCGACCTCAAACCCAATTGAGATGGTTTGGGATGAGTTAGACCGCAGAGTGAAGGAAAAGCAGCCAACAAGTGCTCAGCATGTGGGAACTCCTTCAAGACTGTTGGAAAAGCATTCCAGGTGAAGCTGGTTGAGATAATGTCAAGATTGCCTTCATGACAGCTTTGAACAAAGGGTGGCTACTCTGAAGAATCAAAAATCGAAAAATATATTTTGATTTAACACTTTTTTTGGTTACTACATGATTCCAAATGTGTTATTTCATAGTTTTAATGTCTTCGCTATTATTCTACAATGTAGAAAATAGTACAAATAAAGAAAAACCCATGAATGTGTAGGTTTGTCCAAACTTTTGACTGGTACTGTATATAAATTCCGGCGACTGATATTACTCGTTCTGATATTTCTTATATTTTTTTAAATTTCTTTATAAACTTTTGAGATTATGTTTGCATTATATAAGCATTTTGCTGCACCTGTGATAACATCTGCAAATTTGTGTACTCGACCGATACATTTTTATCTAATTTGAAGTACAATTTACAGACTGTAGTTTACTGTTGAGAGTTAGAATGGTAGAATACACAAGGTGCAGTTTTGAAACTTGGTTGTGCATCAGCAATTTGCCTCTTGTTATATGTTACTCATTGACAGGCACTCAATTAGCCCATGTCAGTTAACCTTTTTGTTAAATTGGTCTAGTTAGTCTAGCCAGCTATCTAAATTTGTAGTCATCATGGCCGAATTACCATCCGGGAACACTGGGCACGTGCCCAGGGGCCCAGACCTCCAGGGGGACCCCCATTGAGTTTCTTAGTCACTCTCATTCAGGTATCATATTAACATGTCATAAGTCATGTCAACATATGTAGAATTTCTGGAAAATAGCTTTTAAAACGGCAAAAAATGTCTCCCCAACCCATGGCAAAATGTGTAGAATTTCAGGAAATTAGCTCCTAAACAACAAAAAGTTATGTAAAGCAAACGTATGGGTGTTCCTTTTATTAATAAAATAATGTTGCGAACAGATCCATCTGTGTGTATTAAAATAGAGTTTTTAATCCCAGTACTGAGTTAATATGTAGCGGCTAATCATTTAGTCCTGAACAGAACCATTATTTTTTCATTCCGTACCACTGTTCCTACCAGCAACCGCTAGTTGAACACACTGGCCTAGTTAAATAAAGGTATAACATTTTTACAAAAATTGGTTTATCTTTCCTTTCTGTTCCTTTTTTAACCTGTTATTATTATTATTATTATTTTTACATTTAGCTCATTAAATTACTTCACCATCAGTGATGATAAAGCAGGCATGCAAGTTATTTACATATGTGATGGACAGACAAGTGTAGCCTATGACGCAAGATGCGACTGAAATTTTACGGGTGGAGAGAGAGGGTTGAGGAGGAGGCTTGAAGCGCTGGGCATCTTGTTATGACATGCATTGTCTTAATTGGGTCCACAGTATTATAACTAGAAGGAGCGGCTTCTATGGACGAACTTTGAATGTCCTTTGAGCTTGCTGCTAGCTAAAAAAAAACGTGTGTGAAAAAGCGCACCAGAATTCAAAAACACATCTTACGATTTTGGAGTTAGTATATCCAAGTTGAAAGGTGATGACTAGGCCTATATTATTCTTAACTAGCATTGAAAAAAGTGAATCCATTTTTCCCTAGCTAATTAAAAATCTCTCCTATCTTCTGAACCACGCTTGTAACGTCCGTCAGTACAGTAGCCTATGGTAACACTAGTACAGTAGCCTATGGTAACACTAGTACAGTAGCCTATGGTAACGTCAGTACAGTAGCCTATGGTAACGTCAGTACAGTAGCCTATGGTAACGTCAGTACAGTAGCCTATGGTAACGTCAGTACAGTAGCCTATGGTAACGTCAGTACAGTAGCCTATGGTAACGTCAGTACAGTAGCCTATGGTAATGTCAGTACAGTAGCCTATGGTAACGTCAGTACAGTAGCCTATGGTAACGTCAGTACAGTAGCCTATGGTAACGTCAGTACAGTAGCCTATGGTAACGTCAGTACAGTAGCCTATGGTAACGTCAGTACAGTAGCCTATGGTAACGTCAGTACAGTAGCCTATGCGTCAGAGGGGGGAGGGGCAGGTAGCCTAAACACGCACACACTGGCAAAGATTTTCAGCTTGCAGGCAGATACTGGAATACATTTCTGAGTGACAGAGTGAGGGCTTTGCAGATGCACTTTGCTGCATTTTTTTGTGGGACTAGGAACCTAAAAGAACATGATTAACCGGTTCCCATGTTTTAAAAATAATGGTTCTGTTCCGGAACAGTATGGACTACTTTCATTTTCATTTATGTTTCTTAAAAATGTTTGTTATTTTACAGTGTTCCCTGAACCGGTTCCAACCCCTGATTGTATAGCTAATAGGCTATGTGTTTTTAGATCGACTGAGGTGAATGAAGCTACAGCAACTAAAGTGATAATGGTTGGGCTAATTTCTGCTTGCTTTTTTCTGTTCTCCAAATAGCATTTGAGAGTTCTTCAATTGTGTATGAATGCTGTAAATGAGCTTCAACTTTCTTAAAATGCGTACACACACACACGTTTTGTTCTTCTATCCTCGTGAAGACCTAAAATGTATTTCCATTCAAAATCCTATTTTCCTTAACCCAAACCCTAAACCTAACAACTAACGCAGTACACTAACCCTAATTCTAACCCTAATCTTAAACCTAACGACAAAACTCAAAATAGCCTTTGTCCTCATGGGGACATAGGAAAGGATTTCTTGTTTTACTATCCTTGTGGGGACTTTGGGAGATTTTAGGTCCCCACAAGGATAGAAGAACGAACGCATCCACATGCATTGCTTCGCATCACAGTGCTTGCTGTGCTACTAGAGATTCTGTGTCGTCCGGGTTAGGGGAGGGGAGGGTTTGGCCTGCAGGGAAGGTGAAAACCTCCTTCCATCAGCAAGGGCATTGAAGATGAAATGTGGCTGGGTCTTTCAGCATGACAATGATTCCAAACACACCGCCCGGGCAACGAAGGAGTGGCTTCGTAAGAAGCATTTCAAGGTCCTGGAGTGGCCTTGCCAGTCTCCAGATCTCAACCCCATAGAAAATCTTTGGAGGGAGTTGAAAGACCGTGCTCCCCAGCAACAGCCTGAAAACATCACTGCTCTAGAGGAGATCTGCATGGAGGAATGGGCCAAAATACCAGCAACAGTGTGTGAAAACCTTGAGAAGACAGAAAACGTTTGACCTCTGTTATATACCCTTTGTTGGCAATGACAAAGTATTGAGATAAACTTTTGTTATTGACCAAATACTTATTTTCCACCTATAATTTGCAAATAAATTCATAAATTCTACAATGTGATTTTCTGGATTTTTTTTCTAATTTTGTCTGTCATAGTTGAAGTGTACCTATGATGAAAATTACAGGCCTCATCTTTAAGTGGGAGAACTTGCACAATTGGTGGCTGACTAAATACTTTTTTGCCCCACTGTACCTTCATGTCCCCCATTCGATCCCACTATGTACGAGATTGGCTACCAGCCACCTAGGAACTTAAAACCCTCATTTCAAAAGAGAACAACAGCTCATTTAAAAACGGAATAAAACTGTGTTAAATTTGAGTCCCCCTTTTGACACCCCCTAGGGTGTCACTCATTATCCTTTATTTCAGCGGTCCCAACATAGTAATATGCTAATATCATTTCATGAAAATAATCAAGTTTATTATTCTTTTTTTACAGAAACACAGAAAACAATCAACTGATATATGCTTTTCAAACTCCCCCTTTTGACAACCACAAGGGTGTCATACTCAGAATACAAAGGTTAAAAGAAACACACATTTATTGCATAAAGAATTTTAAAAACTCTTTAACACCCTATGACTAAATGTTATACATCCAATCATACGTCTATTTTTATTATAATATTAAAAAGCACACATCTATTTTTAATACAAATACTTATTGTTATCCAAATCCAACCTAATAGAAACCAATACATGCATTTACACTGGCTGCTGTAGGCCAACATCAGAATCATAACTCTTCTTATCAGGATTTTCGTTACCGTCTTCATCAAAGAAACAGTCTAGCATCAAAACAAGATACAACCTAGAATCTCCAAACATCAAAATGGTCTCATCAAACAGGCTTCTCTATGTGAAGTATACGGATTCATTCATCTACTAGGTCTGAGGTATGTATTCATCATTCCACTGGTCAGAGCTTGGAATCGGTCCGTATCTCACCATCTGTTGTGTCATTGGTTTCTCCAGAGTCCTGGAAATGAGAACCTTTCACACCATGGATCAAACAACATTCACACAGAACCAAAACACTCATACAGGTGAAGGTTTCCCACAACACAGTGATTATGACATTTTTCCATTTCCCAAACACACTGTCAATCCAAATCGTCAGAGAAGTATCTGCCAGCTCGTGAGCTAGGGTGGCTAAACCAGCCAGGGCCTTGGTCACTGATCCATCCGGAGCCGTGTCATCGGGGATGAAATTACAACATTCTGCTCAGAACCTCATACACCCCCCACCCTTTTAGCCAGTGACATATCCAAGACTATTCTATCCTGTCATCCCATCAACCTAGTTGCAACTGGGAAGAAGATGCTTTATTCCAATCCAGAACTCATCAGGTAACCCCCTTGGAACTCCAATGCTATCAATGTAAACTCTATTGTCAAAAGATCCTGACGGAGCACTCCTTCTCTCTCTTCTACCTGGCTCTGGGTAAGAGTAACGACTCTTTCCAATGGCAAGTTCTATGTTCTTACTTCCCCTACGTCCCATCCGTGTGTGATGTAGCGAGCCAAACAATAATAATATCCTCCTGTAACTGTGATTGACTTATTTCAGCAATTTCTGGATGTAATCGGCACCTGGGGACACAGATATCACAGATCAATGCAACTGTCATTGTTCAGCTCCCTGCCCTCTTGAACAGCTTTATCATACAGGCCATTCCCCTAGGTGAACAATTCCATCAAATGGAAAGCGAATGGTTATGAACTGAGGTTTTGCTGAGGCGCAGGCCTAACATTCTTCTTTCGCTACTGAACTGGCTTTACTAAATCCATTCTAACCATAGGTAAACAAGTTTCCACCTCAATCTCTTCCTTAAGATCTTTCGTCTGTACAATCCTCACCGGCCCTTGGCTCTGGACAACTCCACGGTCAGTATCTGCTTTGTCAGGGGCTCTGCTTGTATTCTGGCTGACTATAGAGCTATCATCTGCCCTAACATCTTCTTCCCGGAATGGCACTAGGTTATCAACTGAAACCCTTACTTTCACTACACTCCATCTTCTTCCATACTGGGTATGTGGATTTATATTGCCCTCCCTCTCGTGAGCTATAACCTGTTTCCATGAACTACACAGGGAGTTGCACAGATATCTTCCATAATGGCTCATAGTCCTAGACTGCTAACGAGTCAGATGCCCCATTTGGTCTACATAGAACTCCACTGAGACATCCTTCCCAATCTCTAGTCTAACTTCCTGTCTATCCAGATCTAGGGATCTCTTATGCTTGGTTGATACAAAATCCTCATCGTCTAAACCATGGGTCAAATTACATCACATCCCACCTGAGCATGCAGAGGGTGGTATCAGGAATACGTTCTTGCTACGCCACTATGCCGGTGTCAGTTATCAGTTAATCTAACTATTCTCTCATCATTGATTTGATTGACTTATTTCAGCAATTTTGGGATTTTCTGTATAGTTGTCTAATGTTTGTTAGGGCATATTACTGTGTTTTAATGTTGCTCCTGAATCAATATGATAAATACAATATGTTTTTCTTGAGTGTACTTTTAACAGAGCTGAGATTTACTTCAAAGTGTAGCAATGCATGTGAAATCAATCACTGGCAAATACAAGGTGGCGTAGCGGGAATATGATAATGCCGTAAACCAAGAGGTTGTGAGTTCAAATCCCAGGTGAGGACATGTTTAATAATAATGACTGTATATATGAACTTGCACAACATAATCATGTACGTCAAAGTGTGTCATATGTATGTTGAAAGCACTGTTTGTGGGTGTAATGAACATTGCCAACATGCAAAGAGTGTTGTTAAAGTGGCAATCAGCAGTAGAAACAATAACAAAGTGATTCCCTGATGGAGTAAAAAGCAGATTTATGGGGCTGGAGAATGTAACTTCTCCCAAATTCATAGACAGTGATATGGAAGCAAGGACTGATCATCCATGATATCAAAATCATAGTTTTGACCCTGTTTTGAGGGTAGAGAGTGTTTGTTTACATTTTCTTTGTTTACAAACATTGAAATAAAACAAGCTTATTTTTGGGGTTCTCATGGGTACGACAGTTGAACAAATAAGTTAATGAGGCATTTATAAGTTATATTCTTCAAGAATCAATGGGTACATATAAATGTATACGTCCAAAAATGTATGTAGTAACTACGGATTGCCACTTTAATGGATCAGTGGTTCACCTACCAGGGCCTTGATTGGCTCAGCAACAGTAACAGGGGATGGTGTGTAATGAAACACGTTTTAATTGGGAGAACATTTCTTTGGGACCATCAGGTGAACATCAGTCTTCAGGGATGTCCCAGGAACTAGACAAAAAGCTCCAGGGGACCATGAGAGAATGTCCTGTGTTTTAAATGTTCTTGGACACAGGAATGTTCTTCCAATGTTCCAATGAAACATATTGTCCTCCAAACCCTTAGAAAGCTGGACACATGAATGGTTTTGTAACATCCCATGAAATATGTCTGGAACAGTAATATTTTAAATAATGAAAACATGGTAACCATGTTATGGGTAACTTCCGTTTGACATGAAGGGAATGGGGGGTGTCTACTTTTTTTTGCCCCCTCCCCATACATACATTTTTCAAGAGAAATGTGTTGCTTTGGCAAACACACTTTCAGCTTAGTGGGCAGTGTTAACTGTGAACCCTTATTATTATTTGTTGTGATGTCAGGCCTATGTAATGAATGGTGAGACTACTTTCTTAATAGATGATAAATTATACCGTTTTGAGAGAAGTACTCTAAGTTCTGGCCTGTAAGTTCTGTATGTTCTGGCCTGGTGCACCAATCGTAATGTCATGTTAAGCCTACAGTGTGTTCACAACCATGATAAACCAATAACATGTCTACTTAGTGATAATCAATATACAGACTTTGCTGCGGATTCTGGTAGAGAACACACTGTAGGCCTAACATCACTGTCATGTGAGGCCTACAGCGTGTTGTATGCGAAGCTATTGCAAATAACAGTTTAGATGGTGTTAATTTTGATATATCTTCTCATTAATGACAAATTATACTGTTTGATGGAGTGATTTTAATTTTGAGACACTATTTTAAGCTTTGATGGCGTTAGTGCATTTTGCAAGAGAAATGTGTTTGCTTTGGAAAACTCACTTCAGTTTAGTGGGCTGCGTCAGTTTGTCTCGATTCATTGAATGCTGAAGGAAACTGCAATCCACATGAGCAAAACTGGTATCCAAATAACTGTATAGCCAGTTAGCCTAGTAATTTCTGATTGTTTTCAAACTAAATGCAAATGCTAAACAGTTTTTTTTAACAGTAGATATAATTATCACAAGACAGTTTTTGCAAAATAGTGGAACCACTCTCTACATGAGACACATAGCAATTGTCCAAAAACATTTATCTTTATCACCAACATGTAAACTCCATTTGCATAATTGTTAACCTTGGCCTACCCCGGCCAAACCCGGCCTGAGCCAATTGTACGCTACCCAATGGGACTCCCAATCATGGCCGGTTGTGATACAGCCTGGCATCCAACCAAGGCCTGTAGTGATGCCTCTCGCACTGTGATGCAGTGCCTTAGACTGCTGTGCCACTTGGGAGCCCAAGTTGCATTGGGCAGAATATCAGATCTCACAACGATTGGAGGAGTGTTTAACATTACCAGTGTATCACCAATACTCAGATTATCATTATTTAGAGACCACCCCCAAAGTTGGACTTTTATTGCCTTTAGGGGAGCTCATGTCTTAATCTAGGGAGCTGTGCCCCCCCTGGCTCCCCCTGTAATTCACACCCTGATTACAGGTAACATTACAAAAACATTCTCTCTCCTTAGAATTGTTTGCTGGGATGTCTACCTTGTACCTACTTCTCTCTGTGTTCTCCAGGCTTCAGAGCTGTTCACAGTGGATAGAGTCTGGGGAGGCACGAGAGATGGCAGAGCAGAAGCTACTCGGTCCCCTGGGAATGAAGACGTTGGTCCCCTGGGAATGAACACTACTTATGACCAGGACCCATGGGGAATAGGGTATAATTTCAGACACAACCACTGACATGTTTTGTCCACACATTCACATACAGTACATCATTCTTCTTCTGTTGTTGCTTTATTTAGACACATCAGATCAGAAGAGAAAGGTGAAAGATAGAGGACAAACAGTTATCAAATTTACAGCGTAACAAAGATTCGCTCCCCAGCAATAGTCAGAAGACGTCTGTGTTACTCACTAGACGAGACCCAGCTCTTGCACCTCACTCAGACTTTCATTCTTAACCCACAGTTAACATGTTATCGATTTTCTTTCCCCTCATGAAGTGACATGAAGTACTGTGGTGTCTATAATAGCGCTCTGGATAGTGAGGATTTAAATGTCGTTCAGGGCTTCAAGTACCACTAAGGATCTGTTAATGCATTTACAGCCCACATAAACATTTCTTAGTAGCTAGGAACTGTACTTTTCCAAGAAGATGGGAGATCTACGGCGAGACTGTTCACCTAGTGAAGAGGAGGCTTAACATCTGCTTGGAGAGGCCAAAGAATGTAAGTGACTGCACATACTATAATTGTGCAATTTTTTAAATGGTAAGTGACCAAAATGGTCACAGGATGGAATAATGTTTTTTTTGAGTCAGAAGTGCATTACATTTTTCCATTGTTTCACTCAATTGATATGGTTGATTGTAATTGTCACGTAATCAATATTTTCTCTTATCACCTACAAGATTGTCTTGGACGGGTCTACTTGAACTGACCAATGACAATGGCCAGTACTGTCCCTTCAGCTGTGAGACCCAGGCCTGGTCCATCACCACCTTACTGAAGGTCCTACAACATTTGTAGATGGAGAATATTTTCTCTTTTATTTTCTACTTCTCTCTTCTCAACACATTACAGTTTCAGCCTCCCAGTTTTCAAAAATATTAAACTTATGACAGTATTTTCAGTGAAGACATTTTAAACATTATCTCATACTCCATAGCTGGAACCTGGTGTCTATCTAAAGAAAACAGCCTTTAACAACATAAGACATCTCTAAACCCCTCAACCTCTTTGTTACATCTGGATATTATGCCAATGTGTGTTTGTATAAATGTGTCTTGCATGGTCAATGTAGGCCTAGTCAATACATCTTGAATTGCTTTGAAATCTTGTAGACTATAATCTTTTAGTACTTTCAAAGTACTTTTTTCTTAATTGCTGTCTCAAAACTTGAAACTTGTATTCATAATACCAGTAGAAATAAATCATTTGAAATAATCCTCTTTTGCTGTTTTCTGCATAGTCATGATGATTCAGCCACTCTTTTCTGCAAAGTCATTGTTTATTCATCCTCTCACTGGAATCTCCTACAGTTTGTTATTAGATACTGGTAGTGACATTGTCCAATGTGTTGATGTTTTTCTCCGCCCAGTTAGGTGTGGAAAAAAAGGAGACGCACATCGTCTTAGTCACACACAACATGCCTTAACTCCAAACACACCACAAAGAAGGAGAAGATCATGGGGAAAACAGTCTGATGTACAGAACACTGTACAAGCATTATAAACAACCGCACCTGCACATCTTTATTCATCACACACATTCCTGAGTGAACCACAACCGCTCAACCATGCCTGCCCACACATTGAACCAGTCACTAAAACAAATAAACACACTTAAACACCTGCATGTACATCATCAATCAACACACATTCCCGAGTGAAGGAAATCCACCAAACCACACGCAGACACACATCGGAACACCTGACCTACTTAACGTACACAACCGTTCAAAAGTTTGGGGTCACTTAGAAATGTCCTTGTTTTTGAAAGAAAATCACATTTTTTGTCCATTAAAATAACATCAAATTGATCAGAAATACAGTGCAGACATTGTTAAAGTGGTAAATGACTATTGTAGCTGGAAACGACTGATTATTAATGGAAGATCTACATGGGCGTACAGAGGCCCATTATCAGCAACAATCACGCCTGTGTTCCAATGGCACGTTGTGTTAGCTAATCCAAGTTTATCATTTTAAAAGTCTAATTGATCATTGGAAAACCATTATGTTAGCACAGCTGAAAACTGTTCTGATTAAAGAAGCAATAAAACTGGCCGCCTTTAGACTAGTTGAGTATCTGGAGCGTCAGCATTTGTGGGTTCGATTACAGGCTCAAAATGGCCAGAAACAAAGGACTTTCTCTGAAACTCGTCAGTTTATTATTGTTCTGAGAAATTAAGGCTATTCCATGCGAGAATTTGCCAAGAAACTGAAGATCTCGTACAATGCTGCATACTACTCCCTTCACAGAACAGCACAAACTGTCTCTAACCAGAATAGAAAGAGGAGTGGGAGGCTCCGGTGCACAACTGAGCAAAAGGACAAGTACATTAGAGTGCCTAGTGTGAGAAACCGACGCCTCACAAGTCCTCAACTGGCAGCTTCATTAAATAGTACCCGCAAAACACCAGTCTCAATGTCAACAGTGAAGAGGCGACTCCGAGATGCTGTCCTTCTAGGCAGAGTTGCAAAGAAAAAGCCATATCTCAGACTGGCCAATAAAAAGTAAAGCTTAAGATGGGTAAAAGAACACAGACACTGGGCAGAGGAACCCTGCCTAGAAGGCCAGTGAAGTTGCTTCTTCACTGTTGACATTGAGACTGGTGTCTTAATATAACCTCGGCTTCAGGCTTCACTCATTGTCTTTCTATTGTCACTAATGGGAAAGTGTAGGGATTTCAGCACTTGTGTCCTTATCTTGTTCACCAGACACTTACTGGTTACTTGGCGTCTATTGGGAACCCCGAAAGGTTCTACCTGGAACCAAAAGGGGTTCTTCATAGTTCTTCGGCTGTCCCTATAGGAAACTATTTTGGTTCTAGATATGACCTTTTTTTCTACTATTGGAAGTTGATTTAAAGTGAACAATAATGTTATTTCAACAATTCATGTTCAATATCTTTTAGTGCCATATTTTGAGCTGATAGTAGACCAATTATATTTAAATGTTTGTCGGCTATAAAATATATATATATATATTTTATATGGCCATCTAAATGGTTATAAAGGGTTAATTAATAATAATCATTTCTATTTTACTTTATTATTGTAATACAGTCCATCTGAAGCTCTGTGAGATGGAAAGATGCCATGTCTGAAGTCGGCCATCTGTGAAGGAGAGGCTTCTTCACTAGAGGCTTCGGACTCTTTTGAATGTGTATGAAAGTTATTTCTTCAGAGCAAGCGTATTTGTATGTTTTGTATTCATCAACATTCAAATCCTTCCATAGCCTACTCAGCGCTTATTATCAGTCCCAACTGTAAACAGTTAATTGTTTAAGTATTTCATTTGTCTTAATTTTGAGTAGCTACGTTTTGAATGGCAGGTCACACTACAGGTGTACCTGATTAGTTAATTGCTCAAGCCACAGTAAAAAACAAACCAGTGTTTTTAGAATGTTCTAATCTAGAAGGTCCATGTCTGAAAGGTTAGATGTTGTTTTATCACATGATACTGCCATTTAGTTTTGTTTTATTGTTTTTGCTAAATGAAAGCTGCAATATGTAACTGTATAGAGTTATAGATCAGTCATTCTCATTGAAAGCAAGTCTAAGAAGTTGTAGATCTCTTCTATGTGAGCAATTTCTATGCTTCCCATTCTTAAGTTTAGTTTTCGTGCATTTTACTTTAGGTTTTGTTCCCCAGCTTCAAACAGATGAAAATACAATATTTGTAGTTACTGAAAATATATTTCACAGTGGTTTAGATGGAACAATGATTCTGTACACCAACTCTTACCCTACGAGGTCCGGAGCCTGATAGTTTTCTGTTCCATCTGATAATTAATTGCACACACCTGGTGTCCCAGGTCTAAATCAGTCCCTGATTAGAGGGGAACAATGAAAAAATGCAGTGGCACTGGCTTGGAGGTCCGGAGTTGAGTTTGGGGCTCTACACCTGCTTGTTTTGTCACATAAACTGAAATTCAATAAACTACTTTAAAAAATTACAACCAGGAAATGGCGAAGAGATTTCTCCACCTTTAAGTATTTTTTAAAAACGTTTTACCTTCAATACACTTTTTAAGCCTTTAAGTCACGTGTCAAACTCATTCCACGGAGGGCCGAGTGTCTGCGGGTTTTCGATCCACCCTTGTACTTGATTGATGAATTAAGGTCACTAATTAGTAAGGAACTCCCCTAACCTGGATGTCTTGGTCTTAATTTAAATGAAAAAACACACAGACACTCAGCCCTTCGTGGAATGAGTTTCACACCCCTGCTTTAAGTGCTCAAGGCTACAGCCAGCTTTGTGACACTAGCTATCCAGGGCCGGTTTCCCAAAAGCATCTTAAGGCTAAGTACGTCGTAGGCGCATTGTTAAATCTCCGATCTGTTTCCCAAAACCATTTTCTGCACTTGAAAACGACAGTAATCTAACACCTGTCTCAGACCGCTTGTAGAACAGCTCAGTGGGTTGTTAGATGCATTTTTCCCTTGTGCGTCACTTTATAAACAGAAGATCTCCGCTAAATATAGAATCACATGGTTTATCTGCCTACCTGTGACACCAATAACATCAAAACAAGGTTGACTACAAATGCAAGGTTGCGATGTCTTTGCAATTGATACAAAGAAGTGAAATATAAAAAGACGCTTCAAATTAAAACTGAGATGACTCATTAAAATATACTATACAGTGGGCTATAGGCCTATTTCAATGGCTACCCCTACCCTGGTCAACAGCTCTGCACCCCCCACAGCAACTTTTCCAAGCCTCCTCCATTTCTCCTTCACCCAAATCCAGATAGCGGATGTTCTGAAAGAGCTGCAAAATCTGGACACCTACAAATCAGCTGGACTAGACAATCTGGACCCTCTCTTTCTAAAACTATCAGCCTCAATTGTTGCAACCCCTATTACTAGCCTGTTCAACCTCTTAGGTATCGTCTGAGATCCCCAAAGATTGTTAAACTGTCGCGTTCGTCCCTTTTTCAAAGAGGGAGACACTAGACACAAACTATTACAGACCTATATCATTACTACCCTGCCTTTCCAAGGTCTTCGAAAGCCAAGTTAACAAACAGATCACCGACCATTTTGAATATCCCACCGTACCTTCTCCGCTATGCAATCTGGTTTCCAAGCTGGTCATGGGTGGACCTTAGCCACGCTCAAGGTCCTAAATGATATCATAACCGCCATCGATAAGAGACAATACTCTGCAGCTGTATTCATCGACCTGGCCAAGGCTTTCGACTCTGTCAATCACCGCGTTCTTATCGTCAGACTCAACAGCCTTGGTTTCTCAAATGACTGCCTCGCCTGATTCACCAACTACTTCTCAGACAGAGTTCAGTGTGTCAAATCAGAGGGCCTGTTGTCCGGACCTCTGGCAGTCTCTATGGGGGTGCCACAGGGTTCAATTCTCAGGCCGACTCTTTTTTTCTGTATACATCAATGAGGTCACTCTTGCTGCTGGTGATTCTCTGATCCACCTCTACGCAGACAACATCATTCTGTATACTTCTGGAACTTCTTTGGACATTGTGTTAACAAACCTCCAGACGAGCTTCAATGCCATACAACTCTCCTTCGTGGCCTCCAACTGCTCTTAAATGAAAGTAAAACTAAATGCATGCTCTTCAACCGATCGCTGCCCGCACCTGCCCGCTCGTCTAGCATCACTACTCTGGAGGGTTCTGACTTAGAATATGTGGACAACTACAAATACCTAGGTGTCTGGTTAGACTGTAAACTCTCCTTTCAGACTCACATTAAGCATCTCCAATCCAAAATGAAATCTAGAATCAGTTTCCTATTTTGCAACAAAGTATCCTTTACTCATGCTGCCAAACACCCTCGTAAAACTGACTATCCTACCGATCCTTGACTTTGGTGATGTCATTTACGAAATAGACTCCAACACTCTACTCAGCAAATTGGATGCAGTCCATCACAGTGCCATCCGTTTCGTCACCAAAGCCCCATATACTACCCACCACTGTGGCCTGTATGTTCTTGTTGGCTGGCCCTCGCTTCATATTCGTCGCCAAACCCACTGGCTCCAGGTCATCTATAAGTCTTTGCTAGGTAAAGCCTGGCCTTATCTCAGCTCACTGGTCACCATAGCAGCACCCATCCGTACCACGCGCTCCAGCAGGTATATTTCACTGGTCACCCCCAAAGCCAATTCCTCCTTTGGCCGCCTTTCCTTCCAGTTCTCTGCTGCCAATGATTGGAACAAATTGCAAACATCACTGAAGCTGGGGATTCATATCTCCCTCACTAACTTTAAGCATCAGCTATCAGAGCAGCTTACAAATCATTGCACCTGTACACAGCTCATCTATAATTTTTGCTCCTTTGCACCCGGTATCTCTACTTGTACGTTCATCTTCTGCACATCTACCACTCCAGTTATTAATTGCTAAATTGGAATGATTTCTCCACTATGGCCTATTTATTGCCTTACCTCCCTAATCTTACTTAATTTGCACACACTGTATAGAGTACACAGGTATAGAGGCGGCAGGTAGCCTAGTGGTTAGAGCGTTGGGCCAGTAACTGAAAGGTTGCTTGATTGAATCCCCGAGCTGATAAGGAAAATATCTGTCATTCTGCCCCTGAGCAAGGCAATTAACCCACTGTTCCCCGGGCGCCGAAGACGTGTCTGTCGATTATGGCAGCCCTCTGTGATTCAGAGAGGTTGGGTTAAATGTGGAAGACACATTTCAGTTGAATGCATTGTTGTATATGAACATCCGTTCATTGTGTGGACCGACCACAACAAGTGACAAGTATCCCCCTTTCCCTAAATATACCTGGAGGGGGTGGAGACACGCACAAAGACAGGTGAAACAGATCAGACAGTACCCCCCCTGGAAACAGGAGACAAACGGCTATGAGACATGGGTTTTGATTCTAGACACATGAAAAGTGGGTTGTATACGGGGCAACTTAAGACAAACAGTAGAGGGGCTAATGACCTTGGAGTTGGGTCCGATAAACCGGGGGGAAAGTTTACGGGACTACACCCGGAGGGGCAGATCCCGGATGGATAGCCATACCTTCTGCCTGAGATGATGCCGGGGTCCGTTGGTGGTCCACTTGTCATCGATACCTGGAGGTGGTCTTGAGAAGGGCCGACCGGGCTCAATTCCAGGTACAACGACAGTGACGGACAAACATCTGGGTGGCCGAAGGTATGCCAACCTCTTGCTTAGGGAAGAGCGGTGGCTGATAACCCAGGGAACGCTCAAAGGGAGAGTGTTGCGAGCGTATTCGACCCACACTAGTTGCTGACTCCAGGTGGTGGGGTTGGTGGAGACCTGGCAGTGAAGAGTCGTCTCCAGGTCTTGGTTGGCTCGCTCCGACTGGCCGTTGGACTGGGGGTGGAACCCGGAGGACAGGCTGGCCGACGACCCAATGAGTGTGCAGAACACCTTCCAGAACCGGGACGAGAACTGAGAACCCCGGTCGAGGACCATGTCTACTGGGAGTCCATGGAGCTGGGCCGTCTCTTTGGGAGAGGGTAGCTTGGGGAAAGGAATGAAGTGGGCGGCTTTGTAAAACCGGTCCACTACTTTCAGGATGGCGGTGTTGTCATCTGATGGGGCAAGACCCGTGACAAAGTCCAGGGACGTTGAGGGACAGGCAGAGGTTGAAGGAGGCCAGCTGGAGCTTGCTGAGGAGTCTTGTTCTGCGCACAGATCATGCATACGGAGACGTCAGGAACCATGGTATACCACCAAAAGTGTTGTCGCACAAAGTCCACCCGGGAGCCTGGGTGGCAGGCAAGCCTGGAGAAGTGGGCACACTCAAGGACCGAGGAGCCGACCGGTCCGTATGAGAGGGAGAACATGGTCTGGGTGAAAAGCAGGGCTCACCTAGCTTGCCTGGAATTGAGACACTTGGGGGTGCGGAGATGTTCCAAGTTCTTGTGGTCGGTCCACACAATGAACGGATGTTCTGCCCCCTCCAGCCAGTGCCTCCACTCATCCAACGCCATCTTCAACGTGAGAAGCTCGCGATTCCCCACATCATAGTTCCTCTCCATGGCATTGAAGCGATGGGAGAAGGCAGCACAGGGATGGGGTCCAGGGCAGAACGCTGGGACAGGACAGCCCCCACTCCGATATCCAAAGCATTGGCTTCCACCACGAACTGGCGGGACGTGTCAGGATGAACCAAGATGGGAGCTGTGGTGAAACGGTGTTTGAGATCCCGGAAAGCCCGGTCAGCAGTTGGGGACAATGTGAACGGAATGTTGGGAGAGGTGAGTGCAGATGGGGGAAGCCAGGGTGCTGTAACCCTGGATAAAGCAGCGATAAAAGTTGGCGAATCCCAGGAATCGTTGCTGCTGCACACTGGACGAAGGCTTGGGCCAATCCACCACCGCTCACACCTTCCTGGGATCCATCTGTACACTCCCTGCAGCGATGATGTCAACCTAGAAATGGGAGCAAAGGAATTCGCACTTCTCTGCTTTCACAAAAAGCTGGTTTGCCAGGAGGCGTTGGAGAATCAGTCGGACGTGGAGCACTGCTGGGGTGTTAAGGCCAAATGGCATGACCAGATACTCGTAGTGACCGCTGGCCGCGTTGAAAGCAGTCTTTCACTCGTCCTCTTCCCGTATCCTCATCAGGTGATAGGCATTCCGTAGGTCCAGCTTGGAGAACACGGTGACCCCCTGGAGCGGCTCGAAGGCCGAGGAGATGATTGGTAGCGGGTAGAGGTTCTTCACCATGATGTCATTGAGGCTCTGGTAGTCGATGAACGGGCGCAGGGTTTTGTCCTTCTCCACAAAGAAGAACCATGCGCTGGCAGAGGAGAATGCAGGGCAAATGAACCCTGCAGCTAGGGAGTCCTCAATGTAGGTCTCCATAGCCTCTTTCTTTGGACCCAACAGAGAGTACAGTCGTCCCCGGGGGAGGAATGGTGCCTGGGAAAAGGTCAATCCCGCAGTCATAGGGTCGGTATGGCGGAAGCGAAGTGGCCCGGACCTTACTGAACACCTCCCGGATGTCCTGGTTCTCCTCTGGAATGGCGGAGAGTTCCGGGGCAACTTCCGAGCCCTTAGGAAGACATCCCGGGGCAGACTGCGCTGACTTCTGGCAATGAGTGTGGCAGAATGGGCTCAAGCCCATTATGGGCTCAAGCCCATTATGGGCTTGTTTCGCTGGAGGCAAGAGAATCCCAATACCATGGGAACCTGAGGAGACTTAATGAGCAGGAATTGGATTGTCTCGCTGTGGTTCTCTGACACACGTAGGTTGATGGGGGTGGTAATTGTGGGTGACCCGGCCTATATAGCACCTGTCCAGCGCTCTAACGCCCATGGGAATGGAGAGGGGCTGAGTGAGGATGCCCAGACCATAATCATTTAACCGTTTGGTAAACCTATAGATTTTAAACTGTCTTTCCTACTACAGATTTTGAGAACTACAGAACGAAAATGTATGTTTGTAAAGAATTAACATATAAAGTATGATATACTGTCATATACTATTATGATGATTTATTATTTTACCCAGGAAGTTTGAAACAATCTGATTTGGACAAGATCATAGATGTATTCTCCTTAACACAATGACTTCAGTCTTAATTGTTATCTGTTTTATCTTGTCACAAAGTGTATTGTTTCAATTTTCTTCTGTTTTAGACAAAATTGAGTGTCAAATTTGAAGTAACTACACAATCCAAGTAAAAACTAAGGAAAACAGCAATAAGTAAAGTTACTGCACTGTGGCTTGGTTCAACCATGTTTTGACTGCAGTTACTACGGTTTGCCTTGGTATTCTACCGGGTTCCGAGTTCAGGCCATCACGATCATGACACACCACGAGACGGCCAAGAAAGTTGGATAAACACATTTCCTTTACCCATGTAGTTTTAAGGTCATACAAAGGCAGAGTGCAGTATCAGCAATCCGCCTCCTGTCCCTCCTATCGCCATAGGTACACCTTCCTGAGAACTATGGCACTATACTTTGCTTAAACCTGTTCTGCCTTAAAGATTAGATGCATTTAAAGATTAGAATGTTCCATTGTGGTTAGCCAAAAAAAAGATGACAAAATAGTTCACACATTCATCATTCAGGGTTACTGTCAGAGATATGGTCAGATTTACGTTTTGTCCACAACATTTTCCCTACTTGTAGCAGGTCGCGTTTACAGAAATCTTTTTCTATAACCATGATTTCATGAGAAAATGTTTCTGCAGTGCAGGGTGTGTAATGCAAGTCAAGGTGTCCTTGGATGAATGTCAACAAACTGTATAAACAGCATTGTTAAATGGCAACCACTTTTCAACATATCTCCAGACTCAAACCGGGGCCTACATGTGAAAATGGTGTGTTTCTGTGGTGAAAAGGATTAGAGGAAAAGTCCAAATGTAAGAAAAACTGTGATTTTCAAAACTGGCAATGAGTTTCTAGCCAGAGGGAGGGTATTTTCTTGCTCCCCATGTTACTGCGAATCTCATAGTGTTTGAAAAATCAGTTTTTTTTTATGTAACTTTTCATGTCATCCGGTAGAACTTTAAGGTTATATTTTTTTCCACAAAATGAAAAAATGCACCATTTTCACATACTGCTTTGGAGCTGGAGATAATGAATGAGGTTGAAAAGTGGCAGTTAATTTGTAGAATTTCTTTCCTTCTTAATCTGTTTGAGCCAATCAGCTGTGTTGTGACAAGGTATGTAACCTTTATTGGCAAGAACAGTTCAAATAAGCAAAGAGAAATGACAGTCCATCATTACTTTAAGACATGAAAGTCAGTTAATCCGGAAAAAGTCAAGAACTTTGACAAAAAAAAAGTCAAGAACTTTCTTCAAGTGCAGTTGAAAAAACCATCAAGCGCTATCATGAAACTGGCTCTCATGAGGACCGCCAAAGGAATGGAAGACAGAGTTACCTCTGTTGCAGAGGATATGTTCATTAGAGTTACCAGCCTCAGATATTGCAGCCCAAATAAATGCTTCACAGAGTGAAGACACATCTCAACATCAACTGCTCAGAGGAGACTGCGTAAATCAGGCCAAAGTTGAATTGCTGCAAAGAAACCATTACTAAAGGACACTAATAAGAGACTTGCTTGTGCCAAGTAACATGAGCAATGGATATTAGACTGGTGGAAATCTTTACTTTGGTCTGATAATTCTACATTTTAGATTTTTGGTTCCAACCGCTGTGTTTTTATCGGAGTAGGTGAACGGATGATCTCTGCATGTGTGGTTCCCACAATGAAGCATGGAGGAGGAGTTGTGATGGTGTGGGGGTGCTTGCTGGTGACTGTCAGAGATGTATTTCAAATTCAAGGCAGGCTTAACCAGCATGGCTACCACAGCATTATACAGTGATACACCATCCAATCTGGTTAGCGCTTACTTGGGCTATCATTTGTTTTTCAACAGGACAATGACCCAACACACCTCCAGGCTGTGTAAATTTATTTAATTTAATATTTATTTAACTAGGCAAGTCAGGCTGTGTAAGGGCTATTTGACAAAGGAGGGATGGAGTGCTGTATCAGATGACTTGGCCTCCGCAATCATCCGACCTCAACCCAATTGAGATGGTTTGGGATGGGTTGGACGGCAGAGTGAAGGAAAATCAGCAAACAAGTGCTCAGCATATGTGGGAACGCCTTCACGACTGTTGGAAAAGCATTGTGCAAAGCTGTCATCAAGGCAAAGGGTACTTTGAAGAATCAAATATATATTTTTATTTGTTTAACACTTGTTTTGGTTACTACATGATTCCATATGTGTTATTTCATAGTTTTGATGTCTTCACTGTTATTCTACAATGTAGAAAATAGTACAAATAAAGAAAAACCCTTGAATGAGTAGGTGTCCGAACTTTTGACTGGTACTGTATGTGAGGCTTGATGTTTTTTCCCCCACGTGTATGAACAATGAGGACAGTTACTGTGATGTCGATGAGAACCAATGGCCAAATGCTCAAGACGGGCTTGATTCAAACTAGTAGCTCCTAAACGTTATGTTTCATTCAATTCCTTTGTTTCATTTGATTACAGTTATCGGTTTGGATTTTTGTACTAAGAGTTTAGAAAATTGACCACATATAGTGGGGCAAAAAAGTTTAGTCAGCCACCAATTGTGCAAGTTCTCCCACTTAAAAAGATGAGAGGCCTGTAATTTTCATCATAGGTACACTTCAACTATGACAGACAAAATGAGAAAAAAAATAATTGTGGGATTTTTAAATGAATTTATTTGCAAATGATTTGCTAATTATTATACCCTTTGTTGGCAATGACAGAGGTCAAACGTTTTCTGTAAGTCTTCACAAGGTTTTCACACACTGTTGCTGGTATTTTGGCCCATTCCTCCATGCAGATCTCCTCTAGAGCAGTGATGTTTTGGGACTGTTGCTGGGCAACACGGACTTTCAACTCCCTCCAAAGATTTTCTATGGGGTTGAGATCTGGAGACTGGCTAGGCCACTCCAGGACCTTGAAATGCTTCTTACGAAGCCACTCCTTCGTTGCCCGGGCGGTGTGTTTGGGATCATTGTCATGCTGAAAGACCCAGCCACGTTTCATCTTCAATTCCCTTGCTGATGGAAGGAGGTTTTTACTCAAAATCTCACGATACATGGCCCCATTCATTCTTTCCTTTACACGGTCCTGGTCCCTTTGCAGAAAAACAGCCCCAAAGCATGATGTTTCCACCCCCATGCTTCACAGTAGGTATGGTGTTCTTTGCATGCAACTCAGCATTCTTTGTCCTCCAAATACAACTAGTTGAGTTACCAAAAAGTTGTATTTTGGTTTCATCTGACCATATGACATTCTCCCAATCTTCTTCTGGATCATCCAAATGCTCTCTAGCAAACTTCAGACGGGCCTAGACATGTACTGGCTTAAGCAGGGGGACACGTCTGGCACTGCAGGATTTGAGTCCCTGGCGGCGTAGTGTGTTACTGATGGTAGGCTTTGTTACTTTGGTCCCAGCTCTCTGCAGATCATTCACTAGGTCCCCCCGTGTGGTTCTGGGATTTTTGCTCACCGTTCTTGTGATCATTTTGACCCCACGGGGTGAGATCTTGCGTGGAGCCCCAGACCGAGGAAGATTATCAGTGGTCTTGTATGTCTTCCATTTCCTAATAATTGCTCCCACAGTTGATTTCTTCAAACCAAGCTGCTTACCTATTGCAGATTCAGTCTTCCCAGCCTGGTGCAGGTTTTACCATTTTGTTTCTGGTGTTCTTTGACAGCTCTTTGGTCTTGGCCATAGTGGACTTTGGAGTGTGACTGTTTGAGGTTTTGGACAGGTGTCTTTTATACTGATAACAAGTTCAAACAGGTGCCATTAATACAGTTAACGAGTGGAGGACAGAGGAGCCTCTTAAACAAGAAGTTACAGGTCTGTGAGAGCCAGACATCTTGCTTGTTTGTAGGTGACCAAATACTTGTTTTCCACCATTATTTGCAAATAAATTCGTTAAAAATCCTACAATGTGATTTTCTGGATTTCTTTTCTCATTTTGTCTGTCATAGTTGAAGTGTACCTATGATGAAAATTGCAGGCCTCATCTTTTTAAGTGGGAGAAAATGCACAATTGGTGACTGACTAAATACTTTTTTGCCCCACTGTACTTGTGATAATTGCACCAAAGCTAATGTAGAAAACCGTAAGCCTGGAAGGAACATTGGTATGGTATTGTGGGAAGCAAACATAGAGATGTATACAGCCCCACAGTGGAGGTGAACTAATACCCATAAAACCTAGCGGTCAAAATTTTGATAAATGTCAACTTGTCCAAGAGATTTACACAGTTATTAAAACGTCACGCCAGGGTAAGCCTACACGAAACACAGCTCTTATTTTAAATGTTTCTAAAATCCCCTATGGGAAAAATGAATGGTGGTAAAATGATTGGAACCTTTTTCCTGTTTGACCACTAGGTTTTATGAGTATTATGACTCATACTGTGGTACTCTATAGAGGTCTCGAGTGCCCAAAAAACAGTTTTAGCATGGGCAGTACCATTGAGGACTTTCACCATTTTAAAGTAGTCAACTGGATGGGAACTAGATTCGGCCACGGGCCATTTTCTTCTTGAGTGAATGGTCAGGGGGCCGGAACATGATAACAAACAATAACATAACAAAACAGCTCTATACATCTCTATGGAAGCAACCTGTTATAACCTGCATTCATAACCCAGTGGGAAGGTGGCATTTACCATATACGACTCTGAAAAATCCACCTGAATGGCCCTCCAACTGGTAATTACTAAAGGAAAACTCGTCTATCATACCTGAGCTCTGACTTCTCCCACATGCTGACCTCTGAAGTCAAGGAAGTGACCCCGATAACAGCATTTTCGGCAGTTAAATGCAACAACAAAATACTATTTAAAAATAATCTATTATTCTGTTTTTTTTAACACTATCATTCGTTTACAAGCATAATAGCTGTACTTTAGTTTATGGTTGATGGAGCTTGTTGGCGAGCTTGGCCATTAGCCAATCAGGATTCTGTCAAGGAGTGAATGCATCCAACTTGTATTTACGACGTCACAATTCGTCCTTTCCAACCATCCCACTTGGTTATGAACGCAGCATAACCTGTCGCGACAAGTCTACTCTCCACCCACAAGGCACTATAATACAAATTCTGCCCCTCACCCAAACTTCACAATTTGCCGGCATCGGTGGGTTATGGTCTCCATCAGTAGGCAATTTTTACAGTTTTCGTTTTAATAATTTAATCTAAATGGAACGATACATATTTATCATTGTGTTACTGGTGTGTTGTCTGCGTGCGGTGCGGTGCTACAGCTCCGGAAAGGTGACTGGGGCATGTGACAATATGACACCGCAACACAAAAAAGGCGCGCAGCAAAGCCCCGCTCCATTCTCTGTCACCACTGACCGGTTCAGCTTCAAGGAGGGCGATGAAATTATCGGTGAGACATCATGAAGTTTTCTCTATTACTGGAGGTTTCATGCAGAGATATTGAACCCTCACCACTAGGCCTTTTGGTTTTATTAATCTATGGTTTGGCTGTTATGGGTAGATATGCTGAAAAGTAGATATGGAATTAATAACGGTCTCCATTTTCTATGGTGGTGTTAAAATCAACTAAACACCTTTGTTTACAGTCCGGCTCCTGGCAGCTTCCACTCCATTCATTGGGTTTATGTTACAAGCCAGAGAGGTTGGAGGAAGCAGTCCTCTGGGATCCTTCACTGTAACAAGTCGAGAGGCCCAGCTACTCACCTGTAACGGCCTATCTGTGAGTCTATTCCCATAGAGACTGTATAATTCAATTTCATTCTGTTTAGTCCCACCTATCTATTACCACCTGACCTATTGCCTGCTTTTCTGTTATGTTATGAGAGCTACAGTATTACATATAACCAGGGGCGCAACTTTGGTTTTAGTAGTGGGGGGGGGGCATAACTTTTTTTGGTATTATTATTTTTATCCACTCGGATTAACACTCCAAACAGCCTACCCGACCGCTCGGTATCTGCATGGTCCTAAAGCACACCATTGCCTCGTTTTGTATCACATTCCAATTATAGGGATCCCGAGTGGCGCAGCACTGCATCTCAGTGCTTCAGGCGTCACTACAGACACCCTGGTTCGAATCCAGGCTGTATCACACCCGGCCGTGATGGAGTCCCATAGGGTGGCGCACAATTGGCCTAGCGTAGTCTGGGTTTGGCCGGGGTAGGCCGTCATTGTAAATAAGAATTTGTTCTTAACTGACTTGCCTAGTTAAATAATGGTTTAAAAAAAATGCAATTTCAGAATGGGAAAGTTGCATCTCTGCATATAACATTGAAACAGTAATGGTTGTTTAGATCTTATAAATGTATTTATGAGACAGAAGAAAACAGCATTCTTGTTTTACAAAAACAGATCAGTTATTCCGTGTTCCTGCATGGGTCCTCCTGCTACCCTGTCGGGTAGAGTAGAGGCTGTAAGTCTACACTGAAAACCTTTAACAATGCAGTATAAAAAAAAAAAATAGCAGTGTCAATATAAATGTAAAAAATAAATATAAATGTAAGTGTCAATGCCAGTAGAGAAAGAACACAAGAATGTACATGTACTGATATGACTGCAGGGATACTGGAGATACAGTTGAAGTCGGAAGTTTACACACACCTTAGCCAAATACATTTAAACTCAGTTTTTCACAATTCCTGACATTTAATCCTACTAAAAAATTAGGATAGGATCACCACTTTATTTAAGAATGTGAAATGTCAGAATAATAGTAGAGAGAATGGTTTATTTAAGTTTATTACTTTCATCACATTCCCAGCGGGTAAGAGTTTACATACACTCAATTAGTATTTGGTAGCATTGCCTTTGAATGATTTAACTTGGGTCAAACATTTCAGGTAGCCTTCCACAAGCTTCCCACAATAAGTTAGGTGAATTTTGGCCCAATCCTCCTGATGGTGTAACTGAGTCAGGTTTGTAGGCCTCCTTGATCGCACATGCTTTTTCAGTTCTGCCCACTCATTTTCTAAGGGATTGAGGTCAGGGCTTTGTGATGCCCACTCCAATACCTTTACTTTGTTGTCTTTAAGCCAATTTTCTACAACTTTGAAGTATGCTTGGGGCCATTGTCCATTTGGAAGACCCATTTGCGACCAAGCTTTAACTTCCTGATTGATGTCTTGAGATGTTGCTTCAATATATCCCCATAATTTTCCGTCCTCATGATGCCATCTATTTTGTGAAGTGCACCAGTCCCTCCTGCAGCAAAGCACCCCCACAACATGATACTGCCACCCCCTTGCTTCACAGTTGGGATGGTGTTCTTCATCTTGCAAGCTTCCCCCGTTTTCCTCCAAACATAACGATGGTCATTATGGCCAAACAGTTCTATTTTTGTTTCAACAGACCAGAGGACATTTCTCCAAAAAGTACAATCTTTGTACCCATGTGCAGTTGCAAACCGTAGTTTGGCTTCTTTATGGCTGTTTTGGAGCAGTGGCTTCTTCCTTGCTGAGCAGCTTTTCAGGTTATGTCAATATAGGACTCGTTTTACTGTGGATATAGGTACTTTTGTACCTGTTTCCTCCAGCATCTTCACAAGGTCCTTTGCTGTTGTTCTGGGATTTATTTGCAATTTTCGCCCCAAAGTATGTTAAACTCTAGGAGACAGAACGCGCCTCCTTCCTGAGCGGTATGACGGCTGCGTGGTCCCATGGTGTTTATACTTGCGTACTATTGTTTGTACAGATGAACGTGGTACCTTCAGGCGTTTGGAAATTGCTCCCAAGGATGAATCAGACTTGTGGAGGTCTACAATTTTTTTTCTGAGGTCTTGGCTGATTTCTTTTGATTTTCCCATGATGTCAAAAAGAGGCACTGAGTTTGAAGGTAGGCCTTGAAATACATCCACAGGTACACCTTCAATTGACTCAAATTATGTCAGAAGCTTCTAAAGCCATCACATAATTTTCTGGAATTTTCCAAGCTGTTTAAAGGCACAGTCAATTTAGTGTATGTAAACTGGAATTGTGATACAGTGAATAAGTGAAATAATCTGTCTGTAAACAATTGTTGGCAAAGTTACTTGTGTCATGCACAAAGTAGATGTCCTAACCAACTTGCCAAAACTATAGTTTGTTAACAAGAAATTTGTGGAGTGGTTGAAAAACTAATTTTAATGACTCCAACCTAAGTGTATGTACATTTACGACTTCAAATGTAGATGAGATAGTTAAAAGCATACAATCAAGGGTAAAGTGGCTGAGAAAAAGGATATATTTATGTAAGGTTGTGTGTGTTTGTTTAACTATCCTTGTGGGCAAGGTAAAACAAGGAAAATTCAGGGACATTTTGCCGGTCCCCATGAGGAAAAACCCTATTTTAGGCTTAGGGATTAGGTTTAGGGTTACAATTAGGGTTGGGGTTAGGAGTTATGATTAGGTATAGTTTTAGGATTAGGGGTTTGGGTTTAGGGTTATGGTTAGGCTAGGGTTAGATTTAGATTTACGGTTAGGGAAAATAGGATTTTAGATGGGAATCAATTCTTTGCTTCCCACAAGGATAGCAATACAAAACTGTGTGTGTACTATACTTAAGCAACAATTACTTTTAATTTCAGTTGACTAAAACGAGACAATCGACAATATTGTAGTTAATCCACAATACTAATCTAATTGACACAGTGAAAAGATGGAAGCATGTACAGAATAAAAAATATTCCAAAACATGCATCCTGTTTGCAATTCTCTTTTTGTCCTGAATACAAATTTGGGTCAAATACAACACATTACTGAGTACCACACTACATATTTTCAAGCATAGTGCTGGCTGCATCATGTTATGGGTATGCATGTAATTGTTAAGGACTGGGGAGTTTTTCACGATAAAAATAAATGGAAAAGGAGCTAAGCACTGGCAAAATCCTATAGGAAAACCTGGTTCAGTCTGAATTCACCTTTCAGCAGGACAAGAACCTAAAACAAAAGGCACTGAAGTTGCTTACCAAGAAGACAGTGAATGTTCCGGAGTGGTCGAGTTACAGTTTTGACTTAACTTCTACAGGATCGGTGCCCCCCCCCGGGCGCGGGACGGTTGAGCTAACGTAGGCTAATGTGATTAGCATGAGGTTGTAAGTAACAAGAATATTTCCCACAAACTTCAGTGTTTCCTTTCAAATGGTATCAAGAATATGCATATCCTTGCTTCAGGTCCTGAGCTACAGGCAGTTAGATTTGGGTATGTCATTTTGGGCAAACATTTAAAAAAAAGGGTCCAGTCCTTTTAAATCTGCTTGAAAAATCTGAAAATGGTTGTCTACCAATGATCAGCAACCAATTTGACAAAACATGAACAGTTTTGAAAATAATAATGGGTAAATGTTGCACAATCTAGGTGTGGAAAGCTCTTATAGACATAGCCAGAAAGACTCACAACTGTAAACTCTGCCAAAGGTGATTCTAACATGTATTGACTCAGGGGGTTGAATGCCTATCTAATCATGGTATTTTTGTGTTTTATTTTTCATTAATCTTTTACAATGTTAGGCTTTTTCTTCCACTTTGACATTAGAGCATTTTGTGTAGATCGTTGACAAAGAAAATGACAAATCAATTTTAATCCCACTTTGTAACACAACAAAATGTGGAAAAAGTCAAGGGGTGTGAATACTTTCTGAAGGCACTGTATATCCTAAGGTTTGTATCACAACTAAAGTTGCATAATTAACTCTAAATTAAGCATATAGGGGGACCTGTTTCTAATGATCACTTTGTTAACCTCTCAACATAGAATAGCCACATGTACCCACTCCCTCAGAAATATCATTTCTATTTATTCAGCTATGTTGAATTGTATTCATCTTACTATAACATATTTTAAAATAATGCCACAGGAATGATTAAATGAGCTATTGTAGCCCACAGCCATATGACATTGCCAGGGCCTAACATATGGACCACTCAGAATATGCTATTTGATTCTTCTGAAATTGTAACGGCTTTCTTCCGCTGAAGGAGAGGAGGACCAAAATGCAGCGTGGTTAGAGTTCAACATGTTTAATAAAGACCATACACGAGAACACTACAAAATACAAAACAACAAATGTGAAAACCGAAACAGTCCTATCTGGTGCAATGACACAGACAGAAGACAATCACACACAAAGTACCCACAGAATATGGCTGCCTAAATATGGTTCCCAATCAGAGACAACGATAGACAGCTGCCACTAATTGAGAACCAATCTAGGCAACTATAGACCTACAAACTATCTAGAAAGGAAACAGCCACATAAACATACAAAAACCCCTAGACCAGACAAAACACACAAATCCCCCGTGTCACACCCTGACCTAACCAAAATAATAAAGAAAACAAAGATAACTAAGGCCAGGGCGTGACAGAAATAGACTACATTTTCTTCATATCATGTTTCTTTAGACCGGCCTTAAATAAATTATGGATTTATGATTGTATAGGTTAAATTAAATTGATTGGAGTTTTTAAAATGTATATTTTCCAAAGGTGCATCAGAGACGGGGAACTACCAGTGTCAAGCACTTCAGTGAGACTTTGACCATTTGCTTTCACAGGTAGCAAGACTGACTCTCCCCCACTCTGCCTATCCTGAACACCATCTCCCTCTCTGGGAACTCAGTAACCTGAGAGCTTGGACTTACGTGGTGGACACATTGAAGCTTTGTGCCCTTGCTGCTGACAATAAAAACAGGTCCCTCACATCTGATCCCTTACTTACTCCTCCCAGACACAATCCCCCCAGAGTTACCTCCATCTTTGGTGTTCCAGGTGTCCCTTATGCCTCTGAAGCTTCTTGGAGTGGATGCTGCAGGTTGTGATGGGCCCCCTTTTCGTATGTTGAGGTACTGCAGTGCCCGCTTGGCCGCCATAAGCCCATCCTTGGGCTCGTGCTCTCGGATCCGAGTGTTATGTAGAACAACTTGTAGAAGTTGCTCGAGGATGACGACCTCACCGATCTTGTCCTGTGTCTTCTCCTCCGGTCGAACCCATCGGCAGTAGAAGTCCCTGAGGCGGTGGGAAGTCTTCGTCTGTGACTCTCTCGATGGTGTTGATCCAGCTCTGAAGCGTTGAAGGTAGGTGTCTGGGGAGATGTCCAACTTCACCAGCAGTGCTTCCTTCAGGTCCTTGTAGACTTTGGACAACCCCTCATCAGTTTCTGTGTAAGCCTCTATGGCCTTTCCCTTGAGCAATGGATTTAGATAGCAGGCCCACTCTTCCTCTTGCCACCGCCAAGCCTTGGCCATTCGTTAAAAACCTCAGCAGGTCATTTTCAATGTCCACCCTCTGCTGGTAAGAAGGCATTTTCGGCTCCTTCCTCGGAAATGCTGGAGGGTTGACATTGGTGCTGCTGGACTGGTCACCTGTTGCTGGGGTTGAGATTAACATCATTGCTACTTCAAAACCCTGCTGTGGAGTTGAAGTCCCTGCTACGTCGACCCTCAGTCGACTTGGTGTTGGCAGACCCATTCATGGGCTCTGGCTGGCAAGCTCCACTTGGGAGACGTGAGGGATGTGAGGATAGATTGTCATAGACCCTGGATCTCCTGCTTGAGGTCTTTGTCCCGCCTCTCCAGGTTACCATGGTTGGATTTGGTTCTGGGCCCTCCACCAGTTCTCCAGCCGCTCCTTCAGTCGAGCTGCTCCCATGGACCTTCTCTGGTTGTATCTGATTATTCCAACGGCAGCTCACGCAGGTCGGAAAACCTTTAACTTACGCAAATATTTGCGGCGCAGGTAGGTTCTTTCGCTTGTATTTTCAATCTGTTGATGCATTGCGCGTGATGCACAATATGTAAACAATAGCTGAATGTAGTCGACAAAGGGAACGTTTTCTCTGAAGTTCGGCTAGGCTCGGCCATATTGTGCAAGTGTTTGTCACATGTGAATTGCATCAGTATTGGAAATAAAACATTTAAATAAAAATTAAATACAGACCAGCATACTGAAGGTCAGGTTGATAACACTACTCTGTGGATATTTGATGTCACATTCTTACCTGCTAAAGGACCAACCTCACGGACAACCGGTAAAGTATCATTTTATTCATCATTCTGGTTGGTAGAGGTCGTGAGAGGAAACTTTGCTCAACCAAACGCACATATCTGCCCAGATTAGAATTCTATGCAATACAACATCGGGTCTTCAGGCTAAGTTTAATTTTTTTACATTTTATTTCACCTTTATTTAACTAGGTAAGTCTTTTATCAAATGGGGCCATCTTCTGTGTACCACCCCTACCTTGTCACAACAAAGCTGATTGGCTCAAATGCATTAAGAAGGAAACTTTTAACAACTTTTAACAAGGCACACCTGTTATTCATTCCAGAAAGAGTTCCAAGAGTGTACAGGTGTGCCTTGTTAAACTTTTAACAAGGCACACCTGTTAATGCATTCCAGAAAGAGTTCCAAGAGTGTGCAAAGCTGTCATCAAGGCAAAGGGTGGCTACTTTGAATAATCTCAAATATAAAACATATTTTGATTTGTTTAACACTTCTTTGGTTGCGACATGATTCCATATGTGTTATTTCATAGTTTTGATGTCTTTACTGTTATTCTACAATGTAGAAAATAGTAAGAATACAGAAAAACCCTTGAATAAGTAGGTGTGTCCAAACCTTTGACTGGTACTGTATGTATACTGCCTGAATCTCAGGTGGGAACAGTTCCGGTGACCTTTATGATTGCACATTCGGCAAATCACCAGCAGACAGAGTTCCATTTGAATCCATTTTCCCATTCACTGTGTTGGTGGTGCTCATAAAATGTATCATAACTCAAAGGTGGCGCCACAGATCCCAGAGTGGTGGGGCGATTATTTTCTTCTTCCTGAATGTAACCAGGTAAAACTCAGAAACCTGATTGTAGCAGGCACCTTAAGGGTTCCCCTATTTCCTGGGGCAAGTAGACTGAGAAGTCTTGGTTATTCCAAACGTCTTCCATTTAAGAATGATGGAGGCCAGTGTGTTCTTGGGGACCTTCAATGCTGCAGAAATGTTTTGGTACCCTTCCCTAGACACAATCCTGTCTCGGAGCTCTACGGACAATTCCTTAGACTTAATGGCTTGGTTTTTGCTCTGACATGCAATGTCAATTGTTGGACCTTATATAGCCAGGTGTGTGCCTTTCCAAATCATGTCCAATTAATTGAATTTACCACAGGTGGACTCCAATCAATTAAATTTATATGTGAGAATAGCCAGAACAATCTAAGAAACCCAAAATATCTTTGGGTCTCCCTGGCATGGAATCACCCTGTTGCATCTGAATAAAACAATCTTCATGGATCCTTTTTTTTTCTCCTTTTCTCAGAATTCTGCAGTTTCTCACACATCAGATTCACCTAAATCCTCCATCCAGGGAATATGGAGGGCCCCCATATCAGGCAACCTCAACTCCATCCAATTCAGGTGATTCACCCATCCAATATCCCCTAGCTCGTGAAGCAGAATGTTCACATCTTATAGCCTGGGGCCCGGTTTCCGGTACACAGATTAAGCCTCGTTCTCGGCTAAAACGCACGTTCAATGGAAAATCCGTCCCTTAATGTTATTACATTGCTTTACTATATGTTCTGCCATGCCATTTTTACAGTGCATCCTTTGTAAAAGATTACTCCACCTTCTGGGTTGGAGTGAAAAGTTCTCCAGTCACATACAACATCGCTGCTGCACCCCGAACTAACAGCAAATCCATATCCATCACCTCTACCTCCTCCTTCGCCTCATCCTCAAAAGTGAGTAAGATTACATGCACACAATAATACGATTATTGTGAATTTTCAGATTAATATAATAATTTGATTAAAACATTTGCATGCTTTGCAAGAAGAATGATTTCCCTAATAATCCTGTTTATATGGACACGAAATCAGGCTACTGATGGGACTTTGATAAATGCAGAAAATTGCCAATCGAAATATGTGCTACCATGTTATTTTTGGGAAGCCTAATTTGATTCTGACATTTTTAACTCCCTTCACTCGTGCAAAGGACGGAGGCTTGCACTGCTGGTTTTATCACATGCGCAGATCAAATACACCCTGGAACTACGATTAAAGTGTTTACCCTTAAAGGTTATTCGGCTGTCCCCAAAGGAGAACCCTTTGAAGAACCCCCTTTGGTTCCATGTAGAACCCTTTTGGTTCCAAGTAGAATCATTTTGGGTTCCATGTAGAACCCTTTTCACAGAGAGTTCTACATAGAACGCAAAAGAGTTCTACCCTGGAACCTTAAAGTTCCCTTCTATGGGGACAGCTGCAGAACCCTTTTGGAACTCTTTTTTTCTAAAGAGTGTACATGTCCTAATAATTCTAAAGGTTGCTCAGAAACCAGATGTTTTAATCGGCGTATGCTTACTTAGATTATGAACTTATGCCAATTAAGACAAGCAGAGTAAGTTGTTTACATGACTAATGCCATACTCGGCCTACTGCCATAATCAGTTTAATATCGAATTATTAGTGTGCATGTAAATGTACTCAGTATTTCCATTGAAATCCTTAGTACTGATGGTAATAGATAATAGTACAGATATGTTTTTATCTAAAACATAAACTTGTCTTAACAATGTATCACAAGTGTAATTGATAGTCTATCAAAGGGGGATATTTGTATTTGTCCTGTTTCATTGCATGTAGAAGTGGGTAACCTGTACGAGCGTGAGGTGAGAAATGGAAATGTTGTTTTTGCATTTTCCCAACTCCCCCTGAGAGTGGGGTCATTGACGGCGACCCTGGAGCAATTAGGGTTAAGTGCCTTGCTCAAAGGCAGATCAACAGATGTTTCACCTTGTCGGGTCAGGGATTCGAACTAGCAACCTTTCAGTTACTGGCCCAACGCTCTAACCGCTAGGCTACCTGCCGCTCACTCTCAGAAAATATTGTCATATTACATTTTCAAACAAACAATAACATTTATTTTTACATCAGTTGTCCCAAAGTGCTTTACAATAACGTTGAATATGTTTGTAATAGTTGTCCAACTCCAGCACTGGATGTGGCAGCACTAAGGTCTGTTTCAGCCAACCTCTGAACTGTGACCCTGGGGTCAGCCCAGACTGTTACTACCTGTCTGCTATGACTTCTCCCGGTGACACAGCCATCCAGTTGGAGATGACTGGCCCTTCAGATGGCTACATCGCCATCGGCTTCTCAGATGACCAGAGGATGGTAATTTAGCCTTTTCAGAAGTAGTGCATGCACATCCTGCAATTCAATATGCTTATTTAAATTTCGAGGCACTCGTCCAGATACTTTCACTTCAATGAAAACGGTGAACAAGTTTATTTTTACAACGAAGAGGGATTGTATGAGGGCAGTTGATAGGCAGCCTATAAACTGCAGGAGCATTCAACAGTGTGCTATTTTTATTTTACGAATTTTTGTTTATTGTACCCTGCACCTTCAAGTAGTCTGTGGCAGGGTTGATTGTGTTCCTCTCATAATCTGTTTTCCTTTACATCACATAAGGGAAATGATGACATCTATATTTGTGGACGGGACAGTAGCGGGCTCATCCAATTGCAACACGCCTTTTCAACAGGAAGGAAGATACCGGACATACTTCCTCTGGTACTTGCTTGCTATTATGACATATGAAATGCAAAGAGGAGGATAGAAATTGGAATATGGACTGGAATTAAAGTTCTGATTTGAAATGGAATGTACCCCCGACCCTGATGCTATAATGACTCGCAAAAGTAATGACTCAAATGTCTCTTGTTTGTCCTTTTCTAGGGAAATGTTTCTGATGTTAAATCCTCAGTGAATAATAGTATCATTAGCTGTTCCTTCACGACTAGGAACCCCATTTCAACTCAGCGATCCGGAGGGTCCAGTTCCCTCTACTATCTCATGATCGTTCACGGACCCTCCAGTAGTGGTACAGTATGAGCCAAAAGCTTACAGCATAGTAGCACCAGTACTGGTACAGAGGAAGTAGTTGTATCCCACTGTCATTTTATTTACATAGTGCTATGACATCTTTAGGTAATAATGAGTGACATTACATGGACATGGAAGATGGGATCTTAAATCAGCACTCCTACTCTGAGATATTTTATCAATACGGGCCCTGTTATCTAATAAGGATTCAAATATTGTGGGCCTGGTACTGATGAAGAAAGCGGTCCGCTTCAGTCAAGCAGTCATATGTTTCACAATATCATTTCATTCTATTTCTCTTCCATTTCACTTTTCGGTTGGCTTTGACAGGGACAATCGGCTTTCATACTGGCACCTTCATCAGTGACACTAAAGTGGACATTTCAAGTCCTCAAGTTGTTACAAGTGAAAAAGAGCCACCTATTATTAAAGCACATGGTAAGGTTGCCGTTTCCTTAGTGAGGAGAGTTTGCATGCATAACCTCGAACAAATTGTTATACAGTAATACACTGATTATAACTACATTTGTGTATTGATTATGGATAATTGATTTATTATCCTGTTGTGCTTCAGGTTCCCTGATGTTGATAGCGTGGATGACCACGGGTAGTTTGGGAATGGTCATAGCCAGGTATCTGAAAGGTGTGGCCAAGGGGAAACATTATTTTGGGAAAGATGTTTGGTTTCTGGTGAGTTTCTATAATACTGTCAAGTGTAAAAGTGTAACAAAATGAGATTGTACCGTAAGTTAGATTGTTCTTGAAATGTTTTCACTGCTATCGAATTGGTGCCTTTTCCACATATAGCGTGACTGGGAGAGTGTGTCAAGCAGGCGAGGAAGCTATACTGTTAATTAAGCAAGCAGACTGACGTCCGTCATGTTTCACATTTTATTAGTCGTATGTACGGGATACACATGGTATACACTGTCCAACAAAATGCTGACTTGCAGGTTCCTTCTCGACAATACAACAACAATAAGAAAAATATATATATAAGATTATGAACATAAACATTAGTCATGTTTTTAGTTCCAAATAATAATGCCACATAATCTGTACTCTTGACTTGCATGTTCCTCAGGCGCACGTGTCTCTTATGACACTCACTGTTGCCGCCACCATCATCGCCTTCATTTTGGCCTTCTCAGAAGTTGGAGGCTGGAGTGGGGTATGTATCATAAACCTTTACTGCGCGCCGATTGTTATTTAAAACAAACAGACCTATCTGACAAATGCTGTGCCGTCTACAGTTTTATGAAACCTACTCTATTATGGAAGGCTCCGATAATTGAAATAGTTATGAGAGACAGTTTATGAGCCCAGTGTGTTTATAGGGAGCCCATCCTGTGTTGGGCTGCATCGTTATGATCCTGACCTTCTTCCAGCCTATCGCTGCCATGTTCCGATGTGGACCTCAACATCACTGGTAAGGGATACAGACTCATACCTAGTGTATGTCAGTTTGCTCATGTGTATGTAAATCCAAAAGTGGCTTGTTTTCTCAAGGTAATGTATTATACTTGTGTTGTTGTTTTTTCACAGGCGATTCCTCTTCAATTGGTCGCATGCTTTGAATGCAGTGGCAATAAAAGGTTTAGCTGGTAAGGAACTGTGATCATGACATTGTTTTTGTTGGATTTTATTAGCATAGTACAAAGTACCATATCTTCTCAGCCAATATCTGTCAAACATGTTTGCTGTTGCACTACTACCATGTTAGTAATTGTGTTGACATTATCTTCCAGTGGCAGCCATCTTCACTGGGCTGTCGTATTTTAGCACCTCTGAGGATAGTTGGCTTCTGAAGGTGATGGGTGGGTTTGTTGGATGGGAGGCAACGATGTACATCCTGCTAGAACTCCACATGCGCTGGAAGCTCAATGGTGAGATCAAATACATAATGATATCGATCTTAATTTTGTTAAATTCAGGTTGATGATATATAGCCCCCCTATAATATTGAATAACCTCATATTGTGGATCTGCCATATAACTTTTGTCGGCCTCTTGGCGCACGTCAAAAGCTCTGACGAAGGATAAGAGGCCGACACGTACTCTTGAATAAACAAAGTGATACAAGCAAGAAAAGTGTGCAGGTTTCTATTTTCTTTTCAAATACTTCAATAACTTTGGTTGTTCTTCTAGATCATGCAGAGAGGGCTTCTGAATCGGTACGCTGATTTCCACCATTTAATCCCACACATTTAAATGTACTTATTGTGTCAGTGAATTAGAAAAGTGACTCATTCTTAACAACTATTTTGTCTGCCACGGCTGTACTTGACTTTTCATTTCTCCCCCAGACAAGAATGGAGTTGGTACTGCTGGTCTTGTTTTTCCTTGGAAATATAGCCTTTTTGGTGGCACTACTTGTTGGAATTGGCTCGTCATGAAGATCTGCTGAGCAATGGACTGAGATCGGAATGTTGTGATACAGTATATCTATAAAATAGCTCACTGTACAGTATATTTTTAAGTTGTTTTATATTTGTTTGTTGTCAAATGTTTTAAAGTATCTGTCCATTGATTGAGGATTGAATGCGATCAGATCATCAATTTATACAGTATCCCTCCATGTAAGTATGACAGACTTTCCACGAGGACGGGTATATTGGAAATTTAACCAGGGTTTATTGACTGACACTACTTTCTTAACACAAAGTAAGGAATTCTTAACATACTTTTTCTTGCACAATACTGGTTCAGTGGACCCAATTATTGTACCTTTAGAAGCCATTCAATTACATTCTCATCCCTAAAAAGGTATCGGTCAACAGAGAGAAGAATTTCAACAGAAATAGAACATCTAACATTACACATCAATGGTGTTGAATGTACTACAGAATCCCTGAATAATCTACACACAAAACAAAAGGAGATTGAGGAATTTATTCAGGAAAGACCGAGTTTATTATTATTTTGTTTTCCCAGAGCAAATTCAATATAGTAACCCGACCAAAAAGAAACTACAGAAAAAAGTTACAAAGGAGATTCTGAACGAGGAAGGTCCTCCAACCTGAGTTGATGATGAGTTTTGTGATATACAGTACCATTCAAAAGTTTGGACACACCTACTCATTCAAGGGTTTTTCTTTATTTTTACTATTTTGTACCTTGTAGAATAATAGGGAAGACATCAAAACTATGAAACAACACATATTGAATTATGTAGTAACCAACAGTATAAAACAAATAAAAATATGTTTTATTCAAAGTAGCCGCCCTTTGCCTTGATGACAGCTTTGCATACTCTTGGCATTCTCTCAACCAGCTTCATGAGGTAGTCACCTGGAATGCATTTCAATTAACAGGTGTGCCTTGTTAAAAGTTAATTTGTGGAATTTCTTTCCTTCTTAATGCGTTCGAACCAATCAGTTGTGTTGTGACAAGGTAGTGGTGGTATACAGAAGATCTCTTTGGTAAAAGACCAAGTCCATATTATGGCAAGAACAGCTCAAATAAGGAAAGACAAAAGACAGTCCATCATTACTTTAAGACATGGTCAGTCAATCTGTAAAATTTCAAGAACTTTGAAAGTTTCTTGAAGTGCAGTCGCAAAAACCATCAAGCTCTATGATGAAACTGGCTCTCATGAGGACCGCCACAGGAAAGGAAGACCCAGAGTTACCTCTGCTGCAGAGGATAAATTCATTAGATTTAACTGCACCTCAGATTGCAGCCCAAATAAATGCTTTACAGAGTTCAACAGACACATCTCAACATCAACTGTTCAGAGGAGACTGCGTGAATCAGGCCTCTATGGTCGATTTACTGCAAAGAAACCACTACTAAAGGACACCAATAATATGGAGAGACTTGCTTGGGCCAAGAAACATGAGCAATGGACATTAGACTGGTGGAAATCTTCCCTTTGAGATTTTTGGTTCCAACCGCCATGTCTTTGTGAGACAGAGTAGGTGAACGGGTGACCTCTGCATGTGTGGTTCCCACCTTGAAGCATGGAGGAGAATGTGTGATGGTGTGGGGGTGCTTTGCTGGTGACACTGTCAGTGATTTATTTAGAGTTCAAGGCACAACTAACCAGCATGGCTACCACAGCATTCTGCAGCAATATGCCATCCCATCTGGTTAGCGCTTAGTGGGACTATCATTTGTTTTCAACAGGACAATGACCCAACACACCACCAGGCTGTGTAAGGGCTATTTGACCAAGAAGGGGAGTGCTGCATCATATGACCTGGCCTCCACAATCACCCGACCTCAACCAAATTGAGATGGTTTGGGATGAGTTGGACCGCAGAGTGAAGGAAAAGCAGCCAACAAGTTCTCAGCATATGTGGGAACACCTTCAAGACTGTTGGAAAAGCATTCCTCATGCATTTGGTTGAGAGAATGCCAAGCTGTCATCAAAGCAAAGGGTGGCTACTTTGAATCTTAAATATAAAACATATTTTGATTTGTTTAACACTTTTTTGGTTACTACATGATTCCAGAATGTGTTATTTCATAGTTTTGATGTCTTCACTATTATTCTACAATGTAGAAAATAGTAAAAAGAAAGAAAAACCTTTGAATGAGTAGATGTGTCCAAACTCTTAACTGGTCCTGTACGTTTCCCCAAAAATCATGTTAGACTATCTGCTACACAAAAATATATTGTGAAGGCCTAATTTCACAGGACTAACTATGATTGGCAATTGATTACTTTCAGATGGGGAAAATGCCTGGCCTCGAAGGCATTCCAATAGAGAGAGGCTTTTTATGAACTACTGAACGATCAATTAATGTCATGTTTTAATTACTCGTATATAAACGACCAGACTCACAAAATGAGAGACTGATCTCTCTCCTACTGAAGCAGGAGCAAGGGGGACAGTAAAAGAGCCAGTCTCTTTAAAAAAACATGGAGTCAACCCACCATGCTAAAATGTTGGCAAAAATGTACTGCTCATACAATTAAAAAGGTCCTACCGGTAAATTAAGAGTCAACAACATTATTTGGGTATTAGCAAACAGAATATGAGCTTTAAAATTTAGATTAAAAAAAATACAACAAGATTTTCACTGGACAGTTACTTTAAAGAATTTGGTGTGAGAATCATGCCACATAAATACCTATTTTTTTCATTGGATGGCAAAGTTGTGTTTTATACTCTGTCACAATATTATCATTATATTACATGACATTTAATAGTGGGACTGATTTATAATAAAGTGATTTTACAATATTTTACAAATAATTAATTTCTTATTTACATTGCTATTATAATCATACAGTATATTGGCACCCTTGCACTTTTCTTCAAATAAATTGGACAAATATAAAATTGTAATATCTTTGGCTATGAGTGAAAGCCAAAATATAAGAATTTTATTCGTCCAATGTCATGTTTTTGGATAACGTGATGACATCGTCACTTCTCCTTGTGTGCACTGAGTGCTAGTGCGCAGGCGTAGTAATCCCAGTAAAACTGGCTCTAGAAAGATGGCAAACCTCACGACACGGCATATACGAACGTCTTTCTTGGATGCTGTCTCTACAGTCTCTTTTGACGAGGTATGGTTGGGATACAGAAGATAGCCATATTTGGTAAAACACCAAGTGCATATTATGGCAAGAACAGCTCAAATAAGCAAAGAGAAACGATAGTCCATCATTACTTTTAAGACATGAAGGTCAATCAATTGGACGGACAAAGAAGATGCACGAAGCTGAAAAGTTATCACCGTTTCGTTAGAACTACAACTCCCACCTGCTGAATATCTCACGTTCTCCACTTTTGGGGGGGCATTTTCTAAAAGTACTGGCAGTCGGTAAAAAAAAAACGGCCTGTAACTAATGGGTTCTTACCATACTGTAAATCCTCAGTTCAAACAGGCACGCTTAGGCATGCTATCAAGGCGGAAGGAGAAGGCTAGTTCAATTGAGATTTTTCAAATTTTCGGCGATGTGTCAAATATGTTTTATAAAAGGCATTTGGTATGAGTCAATGGGAGAAGTGAGAAATTCTTCCTTAGTTGTTAATTATCTGTAAATATAGAGGCACAACCTAGAGTCGAGCCAATGTCTTAAGTAGATGGACATGTTATGACTCCAACCTCGTGAAAGTGATAACTGGAATGTTTGAATTTAGGTCAAAAGCAACTTTATATCGAAGGAGTGCCTTTGATTTGTCAGTGCACATGCACAGTTCGCACAACAAGACCGTTAGACCCGATGACGTGTTTCTGCGCATGAGCTTAGCTAGCCAACGTCGCCATGACATCGACTACAAGTGTGATCTAGTCTTTCTATTGGAGAAGTTGTTTCTGCCTTTCTTTACTGTACTGTGTTTGGTATTAGTTTGACACTTTTTTCAAACATAAAAGAAGCGAATGTACTACTTATGAATGAAAATAGCCTTAAAAACCGCAGCAGCCAAGCCCAAAAATAAGGCCTCTTTCCATCTCTATTGATTGACAGCGTTGTATTTTTCTCTATATCTTTTAAAACAAGTTGCTTGTTTTGCAGTTCACTTGTCTGTGCAACCAAGTATCAAATACAATTGTACATTTAAGTTTTTAAAAAAATCAATGTTGACGATCCAAAATGTTGTGGAGACCAAAATATATATATATTTTTTTATTTCAACTTATTTGAAGAAAAGTGCAAGGGTGACAATATACTTGACTGTCACCTTATGATTTTGTAAAATGTTGTACAGATTGAGCAATCACTTGATTATAAATCAGTTCCACTATTAAATGCCATGTAATATAACGATAATGGTATGACAGAGTATAAAAACAACTTTGTCACCCAGTGTTAGTGTGCCTGTTTGAACTGAGGATTTACAGTATGGTAAGAACCCATTAGTTACAGGCCACTTTTTTTTTTACTGACTGCCAGTACTTTTAGAAAATGCCCCCCCAAAAGTGGAGAAAGTGAGATATTCAGCTGGTGGGAGTTGTAGTTATAATGAAACGGTGATAACTTTTCAGCTTCGTGCTTCTTCTTGGCCGTCCAATTGATTGACCTTCATGTCTTAAAGTAATGATGGACTGTCGTTTCTCTTTGCTTATTTGAGCTGTTCTTGCTCTCATATGGACTTGGTGTTTTACCAAATATGGCTATCTTCTGTATACCAACCCTACCTTGTCACAAGAGACTGTAGAGACAGCATCCAAGATGGATGTTCATATACACCGTTTCATGAGGTTTGCCATCTTTCTACAGCCAGTTTTACTGGGATTACAACGCCTGCGCACTAGCACTCAGTGCACACAAGGAGCAGTGACAATAATATAATAATAATGACAATGTGATCACGTTATCCAAAAACATGACAGACATGGGACAAATACACTTTTTTATATCTTTGGCTTTCACTCACAGCCAAAGATATTACAATTTTATATTTGTCCAATGTCTGTCATGTTTTTGGATAACGTGATGACATCGTCACTGCTCCTTGTGTGCACTGAGTGCGCAGGCATAGTAACCCCAGTAAAACTGGCTCTAGAAAGATGGCATGCCCCATGAAGCGGCGTATACGAACATTCATCTTGAATGCTGTCTCTACAGTCTCTTGGGCACGGGGCAATGAGTAGACCATAGTGGTTCAGGTCCAGGAAAAAAATGGTTGTGGAATGTCTTGTTGTCGCTACCATCTCTAGCACAGAAGAGAGATAGAGAGCAGTTGCTTAGGTACAGTATCTCTACCCGACATAAAATGAAAAAACCTCAGTATAATTGATTGATAGTTGTTATTCAGCAGTCTTAAAAGTATGCCTTATCTATTTTTAAGAACTATTGATATAGTGATTTCGTCAGGCAGCAGGCAGTTTGTTGTTTATTTCTCTCATGATTATCCTGTATGTTCCATGTATTGTGCCTAATTACTCTATTTAAACTGCGCTTTAGTATTTCATTTACTTATGTTTGTTTTTTCTTTATTTATTGTAGTTGTTGTTTTATCTTTTTGTTGTCAATGTGGAAGATGAAATTCCAATAAAATTATTACAAAATTAGAGAAAAAAAATCTATATATCTATATATAGTATATTATTACAAAATTAGGCTGATGGCATCCCCTGGTGGATCCAGTGTGTTATGGCTGCTTGCAGAAAGTAAGTCATTGGCCATACCTACCCTCTACAGTTATGATATCGACAAACATAGAGGGCTATATTAGCCATGTTAGTATCTCTGTCAAAACTGCTACCTGTATTTTGTTTATAACAAACGAGTGTACACGTTTTTAGAAACTACTCATTCCTATTCATGTGTACCAAGTAAAAGTGCAAGTTTGTTTTAACACACATCGAAAGGAAACACCCAGCTCAGCCGGGGAGAGCCCAACAACCATGCTCCTCTAGGCCTACATCCACCTCAGGTCAGTTTGTTTCACCTGCATTAATAGGGATGTGATTTAGACCCATGTCAACCATGGATTAGTTTCTCCTGGCCCATAGATTACTTTCAGGTTTGTGTTTTTTGTCATGAATCTTGATCTGGAGGCAGCTCTGCAAAGTGGTCACTAGCTGGCACAGCCACAAAGTCATACAATCAGATTTTAACCTTAACCACACTGCTAACCCTAATGGCTAACCTTAGATGAAGACCTAAAAGGTCATTTTTGTTTTCAATATAGCCAATTTTGACTTTGAAACTGGCCTGTCTAAGGGGATATTGCTCATTTCTGCCTCCAGGACAAGACACATGACAATAAATGTCAAACTACTTCAGGGTTGCGGAACTGACTAACATCAACTTAAGTAGGCTGGTGGCGCCCCCAGGGGTTGCAGTGTGTTATGGCCACTTGCAGAAAGCAAGTAATTGGCTATACCTACCCCTCTACAATTCTGATATCTATGAACATAGAGGGCTATGAGTGGTCTGGCTGACACAATTGAATGTTCAAATATTACAGTAACATCTGTGTGTTTATGCGTGCCATCATGTGCTTAATTGTATAGTTGATGGAAACTGGGGCGAGTGAGAGATGGACCAGTCCTAGGGAAGTAAGCCAGCAGAGGGGCTGAGCATAGCCCTGAGTCCCTTCTTAAAATAAGATGCTCTTCCTCAAGGTTGGGTTGCTGTTAAACACTTTGTGACAAATATTGCTTTTCTGCTATGCCGTGGTTGAGGACGAGTACACAGGACCAAAGCTTAAAGGAGGTAAGGTTATGTCGATAATACAATGCTTTGTACTCATATGCATGGTACGGTATAGAGGCCACTGCAACTCATACCATGCTAGACTATGGACTCTATGGAATCTCCAGTGGTGTAAAGTACTTAATTAGAAATAGTCTAAAGTACTACTTAAGTAGTTTTTTTGGGTATCTGTACTTTACTATTTATATTTATAATTAATTTTACTTCACTACATTCCTAAAGAAAATAATGTACTTTTTTCTCCCTACATTTTCCCTGATACCCTAATGTACACGTTACATTTTGAATGCTTAGCAGGACAGGAAAAATGTCTAATTCACACACTTCTCAATAGAACATCCCTGGTCATCCCTCTAACTCTGATCTGGCAGACTCACTAAACACACACGATTCATTTGTAAATTATGTCTGAGTTACTGTTGAAGTTGGCAGTTTAAATACACCTTAGCCAAGTACATTTAAACTCCGTTTTTGACAATTCCTGACATTTAATCCTAATAAAAATTCCCTGTCTTAGGTCAGTTAGGATCACCACTTTATTTTAAAAATGTGAAATGTAAGAATAATAGTAGAGAGAATTGTTTATTTCAGCTTTAATTTCTTTCATCACATTCCCAGTGGGTCAGAAGTTTACATACACTCAATTAGTATGTGGTAGAAACTAATCCATGTATCTGAGTCAGATTTGTAGGCCTCCTTGCTCGCACATGGTTTTTCAGTTCTGCCCACACATTTTTCTAAAGGATTGAGGTCAGGGCTTTGTGATGGCCACTTCAATACCTTGACTTGGTTGTCCTTAAGCCATTTTTCCACAACTTTGGAAGAATGCTTGGGGTCATTGTCCATTTGGAAGACCCATTTGCGACCAAGCTTCAACTTCTTGACTGATGTCTTGAGATGTTGCGTCAAAATATCCACATAATGCTCCTTCCTCGTGATGCCATCTATTTTGTGAAGTGCACCAGTCCCTCCTGCAGCAAAAGCACCCCCACAACATGATGCTGCCACCCCCGTGCTTCACGGTTGTGATGGTGTTCTTTGGCTTGCAAGCCACCCCCTTTTTCCTCCAAACATAACGACGGTCATTATGGCCAAACAGTTCTATTTTTGTTTCAACAGACCAGAGGATATTTCTCCAAAAAGTACAATCTTTGTCCCCATATGCAGTTGCAAACCATAGTCTGGCTTTTTTTATGGAGGTTTTGGAGCAGAGGCTTCTTCCTTGCTGAGCGGCCTTTCAGGTTATGTCAATATAGGACTCGTTTTACTGTGGATATAAATACTTTTTTACTTGTTTCCTCCAGCATCTTCACAAGGTCCTTTGCTGTTGTTCTGGGATTGATTTGCACTTCTCGCACCAAAGTAGTTCATCTCTAGGAGATAGAACTCATCTCTGTCCTGAGCGGTATGCCGGCTGCGTAGTCCCATGGTGTTTATACTTGCGTACTATTGTTTGTACAGATGAACGTGGTACATTCCGGCGTTTGGAAATTGCTCCCAAGGATGAACCAGACTTGTGGAGGTCTACAATTATTTTCTGAGGTCTTGGCTGATTTAATTTTCCCATGATTTCAAGCAAAGAGCCACTGAGTTTGAAGGGTGGCCTTGAAATAGATCCACAGGTACACCTCCAATTGACACAAATGATGTCAAATGATGTAAATTAGCCTATCAGAAGCTTCTAAAGCCATGACATCCTTTTCTGATTTTGTCCAAGCTGTTTAAAGGCACAGTCAACTTAGTGTATGTAAACTTCTGACCCACTGGAATTGTGATACAGTGAATTATAAGTGAAATATCCTGTCGGTAAACAATTGTTGTAAAAAATGACTTGTGTCATGCACAAAGTAGATGTCCTAACCAACTGGCCAAAACTATAGTTTGTTCACAAGAAATTTGTGAAATGGTTGAAAAACGAGATTTAATGACTCTAACTTAAGTGTATGTAAACTTCCGACTTCAACTATGTCTGAGTGTTGGTGCGTGCCCTTGGCTATCTGTCATAAAAAAATTTAATGGTGCCTTCTGGTACGCTTAATACAAGAAATTTGAAATGATTTATACTTTTACTTTTAAGTTTTAAACCAAATAATTTTACTCAAGTAGTATTTTACTTGGTGACGTTCACTTTTACTTGAGTCATTTTCTGTTGTCGTGACGTTGTATTAGTTAATGTGACGACTGTTGCTCATCGAATGATTGAAGGTTTCTAATTGCGTGATTAACTGAATCAAGCAATTAATTAACTCATTAACCTGGGGCACCATGGGAAAATTAGTTTTATTGAGTTTCTATTTCCCAAATTAACTAAAAGAATATCAGAATATCGATTTTACAACAGCCGCTAATTAATCAGTTACCTCTACAGTCTCGTTCTGAACGTCGCATAATCTGGGAATCTGCACGGACCCGGGTCTCACCAATGAGTTCGTACCACACCAATCTTAGTTGAGTATTTATTTACTAGAAAGCTAAAACGATGATAAAAGACATACATACACAAAAACACATTCTAGGCTATTAATTAGAACTTAGTATAACGGGCCAACACAATATGGCGCGTGTTACCCAAAATGGGGATTTAAAAGAGAGAGAAAAAGAGAAAGTACACGAGAAATATACATTTGGGTGAATTTGTCAGCTATGCTTATTCTAACCCTAGCCTTGCTCCAAACTGCCACTCTTATTATTATGGGTCAGAATATAATGATGTAATTACGTGGGGAAGGTCTCTGTGGATTCTCCACGTGAACCGCTCAGGCTGCTCAATGACGCACTTCTCCGGAGCAACTCTTTGGTTGTCATTTGGTTTAGGAGTCTGTTGTGTGGCCTAAGATTTACCAGGGGTGTGAGGGGTCATAAAAAACCCACATCTTCAGACCCCTAGATCTCTCCTCCTCTGTTGGGTTTGAGAGATAATCTGTAGGGTTGTGGTCTCCTGTAACCTGACCTGATCAGGACAGTCATGACATGATTAAGTTATCTTTACTTTTACTCAAGTATGATGATTGGGTACTTTTACCACCGCTGGGAATATCCCATCAAATGTGACATCTATTGTTTTAAACTTTCTTGTCTGCTCCTCTTCTTTTTCTCTCTCCCAAATCAAATCCGAGTTGATTTGTCACATGCACAGGATACAGTATAGTGAAATGCTTGCTGCTTGCAATCTCCTTCTCAACAATGCAGTGATACTAAGTTATATAAAATAAATACACACAAGAATATACACTACAAGGTCAATATCAGTGGCAACCAATGTCATGGATACTGCTGACAGTTATTTAATCAGGGTTAAATTGATCCAGGGATCAGATGGGGAACAAAGGATCTGACATCCACCTAAGAGGATCAGACCTCAAGCCAGAGTTTCAACAGTTCACTGCTGTGGTCAGTACATATCTCTAATAAAACCGATGGAGTTGCTTATTAATAAATAATATTTAATCATTTACATTGACTGCTCTTGGCAGAGAGAATGCCCTGCTCCAATGGTGCTCTTCAAAGAACCAACTCCAAGCTTAGATAATACTTTGGGGATAAGAGTCAGCATGCAAAATACTTGTATTTTTCCATTTCCTTTTTGCACAATGATAGTGGGACTCATCCTGGTCTGTGTCTGGAGTCCATATGGACTTTCCTCCATAGCTACCTCAAACACATTGTCTTCTTCAGGACCTTGCGCAAAGCTAATGGGAAAAATATCAGTTGTTTAGCTTCCCAGGTTTAGAAAATGACCAGAGATAATTATAGAAACAAATGGATTTAATTAGTGTAGTCTATTCATTGCTTTCCCAGCATCCCCAAGGGAGAGAGTACAATGGTACTGTAGACCAGAAATTGTCATCATGTCATATGCTTGCATTACAGACCAAGTGTTTGAGAAACATAGTCAGGACACTGCGTATGTGGAGTTCTTATTAGTATCTGATGATACCATTATGATCCAACCAAACACATCTCGAGGACGTTTGTAGTGGTTTCTGTGTGTTTAATAACACACACACACAGGGGCTGGAATCGCTCTTCTCACTGCAAAGGATGAACGTGTTCTGTTTTGCCTGATCTCCACTGTGAACCTGTGGACCAGACAGAAAACACTTAGATGACAACCTATCTGTTTCCCTGAGATTTAAGTAGGTAAATAGAATGAAGCATAAACATCTCATCAGAGGCAGACTTCATCTGTTGTATTTGATGATGTAGAATTTTCCCTCACTGAGGCTCAAAGCAAATCACTGGGGGCTTAGACCCAAAAGCTGCTTATGATTGGTAGCGAAGCCTGATTCTTTGATTCCTGACAACTGTTCTGCCACAAGATTATGTGCTTTTCTGGGTTTGAAATCACCCAGAGAGGGGAATTAGATCTCCACAGCAGCTCCTGTCGTACACCGCGTTCTGATCCCTTCCCCTCTCTCCTCATTTTCCCCACCGCTGTCTGTGCCTTATTCATCTCCCTTTCCTCTGTCCTGCACTTTGCTGAAGTTGCAGAGTGTGGTGTGAGCTAACTAACAGAGGCAGAACAGAGCAGCTGACGAGCACAAAGCTCTCTGCCGCCCGTATCAGACACGCTGGGTGAACAAAGCCCCTCTGCTCCACAGACAGACAATGGTACAATAGCTGACCGGGCTGTTACAACATGTGCCATACTCGCATTACGGAAGCACAGATCTGGTAGATTGGACAATTCAAACGAGTTGGAAGCATGATTAATGAAAACGCAGTGTTAATTGGAGCAATTAGAAGAACATTGTGCTTTGGAAGTGTTCAAATTGCCTCTGTGTCTGCTGTCATTCCCCACATACAGGACAGTACAGTAGGGCGGTTGGGAACGGGGTTACAAAACATTGGGAGTTGCCATTCCCACCCCCATACTCTCTGCTCCCTCTCACTGAGGTGTCAAACAGGGAGTCATAAACATAGCCTTACTGCAGCAGACATACCACATATTATTCAGACACTCAGGGTATAGGAATGGATTAGACCAAAGCAAGTTCAGACAAGACAACACCACTTTTATGCAGCTAACCATATTAGCCTATTCTAGCCATGTTTATACATGGTTCTAACATGCAGCCTTTGTCCTGATCTTGTCCACACTCTGATTGTGCCAACATTTTTAGTGTAGATGATTAAAAGACGCATTGTGATCTGACTGATCAGACCTTATAAGTGTAAATATACTAAATCAGGTCAAGATCAGGAGGACGAAGGATACATGCTAATGGAAGACAGAAATAGGGCTATCGATTCATGCACACTCTGCCTACGATGGTATGATACATCTACTGATGCATCATCTGTAGCTGACATCCTGTTGGCTAAACCACAGTAGAAGCCAATCAGCAGAGGGATGTACTGACTCTGTGGTACAGAACATGGAACAGGTTGGCTAACTGTCCCACTTAGTCACCCACCACATCACACTCACCAGATGGCACCCCGCAGATGGCATGAGAAGCCGTTGGAGGGCACAGGAGGGGTAACGGACCTACACATACTGGACAGAGAGAGAGAGACGAATGGATCCATAGAGTCAGAGTTCACATCACCAGAGGAGTACAGGCAACCCTAAACCTGACTGGGGCCTTTGGTTCAGTAGAGAAGGATCTGGTTCTGATGTGGCTAGTCAACTTCTTTGCATGTCATTTGGGGTAGTCTCTCTCTCTTCCATTACTCCCTCAGTGTGTGAGGAAGTCTCACCCTGCCTCACTTCCTTCCTGCCTCTGGCCAAGCTTCTTTCAGAGGGCCAGCCAGCAATGCTGTTCATTCTACTGAGAGGCATATGCATTCTCCTCAGCTCTTCTGGTATGTCAAACACTCACAAGACTTGTAAGGCGTATGGTGCAGTCTGTGTTGTGAGTCTGATTGTCCAGTCACTTATAGAAAGGAGACAATGACTCAGACTTAGACCATACAATTAAGTATTATGACCCAAAATGGGTAAATAAGGGAATGTTATGTAGTGGTGAGGGATGATGCCGTTTGGTGAGAGTATCCCTTCGGAATGTGAATGTTTTCATAGAGTTAGTACAATATACACAGAGTGTACAAATCATTAAGAACACCTTCCTAATACTGAGTTGCACAACCCAATAAGGGATCATAGCTTTAACCGGGTCAGTCTATGTCATGTTTTGTCCACTCGGTCCAAGTTTATATCCAAGAAAAAGCTCCAGTTGAAACTGAATAAAGGGAAATCATTTTCCTTTTATAGACCACCTCATGGCTTATAACTTAATACATAACTGTGGGATGGATAAAAAACTGTGAAACAAAAATGTTGGATGTTGTGTTTTGAGATTACTGGCTATGAAGATTTTACTGTTCTACTGCACTCTGTATTTTTCTACAACTCCACTGGAAATGAGCAGTCTGGGCTATGTGTAACATGGAGGAAAAAGTTATCGTGGCATTTATTGAAAATACCAGACTGCTTTTACAGAATGTCTTTAACCCACCAGAGATAAGACTTAACACTGTGCGACATTCAGAAAGGGAGTTCACACAGTTATCTCTCCCAGGGGAAATGCATTATTGGAATGCTAAGTGGGGTTTAGTTGAAAGAGGAGCACAGTTTGTGTTGGCATGGAGCGAGCCTCTGTGAGTGACAACAACTGCCCTCTCGTATTTCAGCTTCCCAAAAAGCAGACAGGAAAATGCTAAATATGCAGCAGTGTGACCTCAACCCTTAGATGAGCCACTATTTTAAGACAAAGGTGTCTAATTCCTTTCACCTAGGTACTTTTCTCCTTTATCTCCAATAAATAATTTCAGCACATGTACAATACTGTCTAATATATGTAGTTTACAAACAGTAGATTATTATATATACATTGTATAATGTAGTTCAATTGCTAATGGATGACCTCATTGTTGAGGAATGTGTTTTACTTCTTAAATTGCTAGTAATATTGTATGTACTAATTATGTTGTACTGTATGTTTCAATGTTGCACATTTTATCAATTGTGTTCATGCAGGGGCTCCCTTGGAAAAGAGGCCTTGGTCTCAATAGGACTCCTAAAAATAAAATAAAAAGATTTTCTAGGGCCTGGAGCTTTTCCTGGTCAGGTCACATGGTCAGAAAAAAAACCTGTCCTCTGACTGTGTGCCATGTCATTATTGAACACATATCTGGACATTGACAATGTTGCCTAAACACCAGTGCAACCTTAGGAAACAGGCTATAGCTTCCTGCATACCTACCCTGAGCACACTCCTTCAGCAGTAACCAACCCAGTGCAGCAGCACAGCTAAGCTATGGAGCCATTATCACAGCATGAAATTAGGTTTCAAACAGCAAGAGCCTATAAGTTTAGGGCTTGTCCGGGGCGAGTAGAGATGGAGTAATGGGCCCTCAGAGGGAGGCAAGAGCTGCACAGAGAAGTTGAATGGGAATGAGAACACAGATTGAATAGCTAGGAATGTCAACCAGAGTTATTGGAGCTCTGCATTCATTGCTACACCGCAACAGATGCAGCAGTATATTTCCTTAAACAGAGATCCATAAAAATAAGGACTAACTAAAAGGTAAATAACTCCAGGAGATATGGCAGCTTCCACAGTATGTTGCAAGAGAGCTGAAAATAAGCACAGACCGTATTCACATCATCACAGCTTGTTATGTGAATATAGTGGGTTCTTAGGTTCTGTTTGGTATGATTGTAAAATATTTTACACCGAACTGAACCTAATCAACCCAAAGAGAACCTACACTGTAAGCACCTCCTGCATTTACATAATTAATCTGGTTTGGTGAATGGTAAAGGTGCTATTGGCTCTATACTGTCTTGTTTGAACCCAGCTAGGATATCTGAGTGAGTCTTCTCCCATTCATCCATATGGCTGTATTACCATCACTATATAAGGGTGGCAGGTAGCCTAGTGGTTAGAGTGTTGGGCCAGTACAATGACAAAATAAGATTATTTACAAAATAAGAATTAGTTCTTAACTGAATAAAATGTCATTTAGTTCTTACCTAGTTAAATAAATAAAAATATATTTAAAAAATCACTGTGAATCAGTCTGGCACCCTCACTCATCCTAGGGTTATTTTCAACCAGCTCTTATGGGAAGTGTGGAAACAATTATGCACTTACATCATGACCCTCACACATAGGCACATAGTGAACATGATTAATAATGTTCACCTCTGAAGCGCTCTGGGGCTGGGTGACTCATCCAACGCCTTACCGCCACTGACCTCGTTCATCTTTATATCACCCACATGGGTAAATCCAATGAGGAGATGGCACGTGGGTACCTGCTTCTATAAACCAAAATACATTTAGGAATCTATATTATTCAATTATTGCACCCACACTGCTCGCAAGCGTCTGCGTTGCCAAGGGCTAAAATAGAAGTCAGTTCTATTTGTGACGCAGATCGCGCTGCAAGTCCTGCCTCTCCCATCTCCTCATTGGTTTATAGAAGCAGATACCCACATGCCATCTCCTCATTGGATATACCCACGTGGGTGACTGAAGGACGAACGAGGTCAGTGGCGGTAATGCACCTAATTTATGAAAGTCGCAATATAAAGTCCAGAGAAGAAAAAGCCTGGAAGAGGAGAGATGACTAGAAACGATTCGGCTGACCGTTTTACATGTGGATTAATTGTCGGAGTAGAGGACCTTGTGCATTTCAGGTAAAATAACAACTCAATGTTTATATCCCAGGACAAATTAGCTAGCAGATCTGTCCCCAAATTAATGTAATTGGTTCAGAGTTTGTTTTGATATTTTAACCTGCGTGTCACGACTGTGTGGGGGGACAAAATAAAAGTATGCACGCACGCAGCCAGTTTGTGTGAGCAGTGTGGGTGCAATAATTTAATAATATAGATTTGTAAATTTATTTTTCAATGCTCGTGCATGTGACGCTAGCGGTGTAGTCAGACTGTTATAGCTCCTCTCACCAACCTCCACCTATACAGCCTATAGGATAAAAATAATATACACTATATAGTCTATGATTAGGCTGAGACATTTTTTTCTTCTTTATTTCCACCTTGTAGCCTAGATGCTGTAAAAAAAACAAACATTTAGTTTAAAAATATCAAAGAAAGGTGTTTCGACACAGCAAGTACAACGCAAACATTTTTAATAACGGAATCGGCTCAATCCATTGAATTTCGCATGTATTCGTGAGTCTTCGTATGGGTTCGGAGAAGCCCAGGAGAGGGAGTTGAGTCAGAGCCGCACTGTTCCCTAGGTTGCATGTGACTCATCGAGTTTGCAGTGAAGTAGGCTACAATTCATTCCTACGGAATGTTCACCTGAGAGAGCGAAAGCACTGCTAAATAACAGGTGAGTTTTATTAGAAACGCATGTCACTGTTATAATGGTTCGCTAAGTGATTCATGTTATTTCCAATAAGTTACTTTAACATTTTGGGGGAGAAAATAGAACTTCAAAAAATGATCGACTTGTGATTATCTACTGCAGCACCAACTTTGCTATGAGTTATATATAGTTCAAACCCTGTTTGTATATGGGAAGGCTAGTTTGTAAAAACAATTTGATACACTTTACACACGGATAGTCATTTCGAAATGAGGTCGTTTCATTGAAGTTTGTACCAAATTTACACTAATTGTGATTTTCCATTACCTGTAGACCGAGTCGTTTTGAGTAATGTGGTGCCATTAGAAGCGAAGGACGATTGCACGGTAACCTGATTTAGAAACGGAAATTACAAATTAACTGCTGAAGGAACGTAGTTTACAAACTTAGTAAAGCCACTGGTGAAATATTCAAAAAGGAACATGGCAACGGGTGGATTTAAACCAAATGCACAGACAGATTTTCTGGAGGAATGGAAGGCAAAACGGGAGAAAATGAGGGCAAAAATGCTTGGGGACATCGCTGCGGCCACCGGCGCGTGCACTGGTGGTATTGTTCCTGCGTCCCTGGGGAGCCACAGCAACAAAAGTGAGATGCGCAATGCTACCTCGAGCACCGAACTTAACAACAACGGCAACCCGGACCGCGGGACATCATACCCCATGGCTCGCTCATCATCATCCTCAGCCTTGAAGAGACCTGACGATGAACCACACCCGACACCAGCCGTCAGAGGAGCGGATACACCGGGGAGTAACCTGAAGAAGACACCGCAGCCGGAGAAAGTGCCCTACACCCCACAAGAGTCCAGCCCCACTGCATGCAATGACCATGGCAGTGACAAGGAGAGCCCCTCACCCAGTAAAGGCAAAGAGAAGAAAAACAGTGGTCCAAGCGCCAGGAAGGGGAAAGGACAGATAGAGAAGAGAAAGCTGAGGGAGAAGCGCAGATCAACAGGTGTTGTCAGCATGCCGTCCACCGAGGTGAGTCCAAGCTGTCTGTAACTTTAATTTGTTTACAAATCATCGCCTAGTTATTAAGCATGGTGTAGGATGAGACTGTTTATACTCTGTGCTGGCAACCTGTAGGCCTATGCGAGAAATAAAAGTTGGACTTATCTGTCCATTAGGTTGTGTCATTATCGTTATGAAACGAACATTTTAATGTATCAAATGGGTTGGATGTTTGTGGGAAAATAATGGTTTGAGACCGAGTAGCTTTAATGACTAATGAGAAGTATTCAAATGGGGTTCTAAAACGTTCTTCTGACCTTCAAAAGGCCCACATAAATATGTATTTTCCGGTGGAGTGTTTATGAAGACCTTCTGTCTAGCACAGACATGAGAAAAGTCTCCATGAGAATGCTGAAAATGTGCAGAGTGAGCAGTATCGTTGTTATTGCACTTAAATCGTGTCACAGCCTGGCAGCAGGGAAGCTGATGAAAGCTTGTCAACCACCAGTCCCCCACTCAATAATATGTCTGTCCTGTTATTCTAAGAACTTCCACCATCAGGGAAATTGTATGTATCCAGTGCCTTCAGAAAGTATTCACACCCTTTGACTTTTTCCACATTTTGTTGTGTTACAGCCTGATTTTAAAACGGATTAAATTGAGATTTTGTGTCACTGGCCTACACACAATACCCCATAAGGTCAAAGTGGAATTATGTTTTTAGAAATGTTTACAAATTCATAAAAAATGAAAAGCTGAATTGTCTTGAGTCAAGTATTCAACCCCTTTGTTATGGCAAGCCTAAATGAGGCAAAAAATGTGCTTAACAAGTCATATATTAAGTTGCATGGGCTCAATCTGTATGCAATAATAGTGGTTAACATGATTTTCGAATGACTACCTCATCTCTGTACCCCACACATGCAATTATCTGTAAGGTTCCTCAGTTGAGCTGTCAATTTCATACACAGATTCAAGCCAATGCCTCACAATGAAGGGCACTTATTGGTAGATGAATAAGAAATCAGCCATTGAATATTCCTTCGAGCATGGTGAAGTTATTAATTACAGTTTGTGTAGTGTATCAGTACACCTAGTCACTTCAAAGATACAGGTGTCCTTCCTAACTCAGTTGCTGAAGAGGAAGGAAACAACTCAGGGATTTCACCATGAAGCCAAGATAGGAGAAAACTGAGGATGGATCAACAATGTTGTAGTTACTCCACAATACTAACTTAAATGACAGAGTGAAAAGAAGGGTGTCTGTGCAGGATACAAATTTGACAAAACATGGATCCTGTTTGCAGTAAGGCACTAAAGTACAACTGCAAAAAATGTGACAAAGAAATTAAACCAACTTTACACAGGCTATTGTTTGGCCGTAGCCCACCTCAAATAAATGAAAGATAACCCACAAGCCAATTGTAACCTTCTCTTGTGAAGTCCAGACGTAAGAGAGAGAACAAAGGCTAAACCCGGTCTAAACTTCCAATGCTCCACCCCCCTGCCCAACCCCCCTCCACGCCACTCCGCCAACCGCCAGGATGCCCAGCATCAGAACATTCCAGGCATCCCTGTGATTGGCAGATAGCAGGTTGATTGGCATGTTGGACCCCGTGAACACTGGGTACGGGTAAGTACAATACAACCACCTACTAGCCTAACACATAACACACAGCTGTCTGTGTGGGTCGCTACAATATTATAGGTATGCTTGTCGTCGGCAAGGACTCCAGTGTTTTATAGAAGGCAAATCCTAGAGGAAAACCTGGTTCCGTCTGCTTTCCAACAGACACTGGAAGACAACCTTGAAAGTTTCTGAGTGGCCTACTTACAGTCTTGACTTAAATTGACTTGAATATCTATAATGACACTTGAAAATGGCTGTCTAGAAATGATCAACAACCAACTTGACAGGGCTTGAAGAATAAAACAATAAATCATGTGAAAATATTGTACAGTCCAGGTATGCAAATCTCTTAGAGACTTACCCACAGCTGTAATTGATGGCAAAGGTGATTCAAACAGGTTGATTCAGAGGTGTGAATACTTACAGAAATATCTCATTTATGTATTTCATTGTCAATAAATGTGCACACATTTTAAACATGTTTTCACTTTGTCGTTATGGGTTATTGTGTGTAGATAGGTGAGAATCTTTTCGATTTAATACATTTTTTAATGTAGGCTTTAACACAACAAAATGTGGAATAGGTCAAGGGGTATGAATACTTTTTGAAGGCACTGTATAATGGGCATGTTTTATGATGTTGACACTGGCTCAGTGCCTTGAAGCCACAGAGTGTAGTCTACATATTAGGGGTCTGGCTTTTCTGACCACTGCCCACACCCAGAGCATGCTGCCGACTGTGAAGTTTCACCTGGAGGTTGACCAGTGTCTCAGTTGGCTGGTGACAGCCTGTTATTAGACGGTCGGCAGTGCCAGTCAAGGAGTTTGAGAGGCTGGTCAGAAGCCAAGCCGTAATGCTAGGTTTCAACCCCACAGATCATGCCAAACTATGTGCGATCATACCCCATGCGACAACATTGCCTGTGTTTATTGCGTTGCATCTTTCCGATGGTAAATCTAAACCCTGACATCGCGATCACTGTATGATTTGGACCCTCTTCACACAAGGCCCCTTGTGTTATGAATTTTATTGAAAAGGTATGCTGGGGCATAATCAGCCTGCATGTTCTGTGGGGCACAATAGCTGTTGAGGGGGTTTCAGAGCAATAGGAAACCCAATCGCGCCACTCTTCCTATGATGGGCTGATAATGGCTTCACGGTTAACCGAAGCAAACACTGGCTCTTCTGTGGAGTGTCAATCAGGACCACCTCCCCCATTCCAGGAAGGTGTCTCGTTTCAGCCTCCCTGTCAGTCTCACCCTCTCTGACGGAGAATGGTATGTGTCTACTGGCTGTTGAGGACCTCTGACCTGCTTAACAAATGCTTTCTGAACAATGAAATACTGCTTAAGTGATGTGTGCGTTTGTCTCATTCGAGGTGAGTACTCACTCAGACAGCGTTATCTTCAATCTTGCTCTCTCTCCTTTTCTCTCCCTCTTTAGGATGTGTGTGTTGTCAGTGGTCCGTTTCCTGTTGGCCTCACCGTGGCTTAGGCCTAGTTGATGAGCCTCATTGTCTGGGGCCATCCATGTTTTATGACCAGCAGTGTGTTATAAGGCTCGGCTTGGAGACTGAGTTGCTTTCACTCGGGAGCATGAACTTTGTTTCATGTGGTGGGCTGGATCTCTCTGATCAAGTCTGCTGCTGTTGTGTCTGGAACACCCAGGGCTGTTCGTCAATAGCAACCGTGAACAAGCGGTATGATAGGCCAGGCTACACATTGGTGCCAATTAGCACTGGGCAATTCCATGGTAACGGAATACACTGAGACTCTCATATTTTTCACTTTAAAATGTATACCAAACCAAAAGTATTGATTTTAAAGTTGAACTGATCATACACAAGGGCTACTTTTAACGTTTTCCACGGGACATTTTGCAAAAACACAAAATTTGCATCTGCACTGTGTTTCCAGTAAATGTTTATTTATTTATTTTCTGTGTAAATTGTTCCAAGTGTGCATAGAGTTGTATGGTTTGTTAAACTTTGAAATCAATGTTTTTTTTGTTTAGCATACATTTTAAAGTGAGTCTCAGCGTAATTCCGTTACTGTGGTGATGGGTAGCTTAGCGATTTTAAGAGCGCTGGTCCAGGAACCAAAATGTCACTGGTTAAAATCCCAGAGCCGACTTGTTAAAAGAAAATCTGTAATTGGGCCTTTGAACAAGGCACTCAACCCTAATTCTGCTAAATGACTAAAATGTAAAAAGGATAGGGCCGCAGGGTATAGCCGAGGGGATTTCTCAGAGCTTCTTCCTGGTTGCTGTTCAATCACTTTTGTGTAGTTTATGCATATCTGTCATGAGCTAAGAGGAATGTGTGTTCCCTGTACATAATCATGCTGATATCTTTCACTCCACGGACAAAGCAATGTGATTTATAACATTTGTTTTCCTATGAGAATCTGCATCAACAAAGTGCTAATAAATGGAAGGCCCATTGCTTGACAGTTGGCGTTGCCTCAATGTTTATGGCCCATTTGGAGATAAAGCCACAGCTCCAGCCTGATTGGTTGGATTATCATTTTGAGCTCAAACTGCAACAGCTTGACCTGTACTGAAGCCCTGGGGAATGAAACATTGATGTGATAAAGTGGCCTGGCTCTAGTTTATATTTTTATCACCCCTATTGCTTTCAAAAAAAATCCTGGTCAAGCCAGTCTGACTCTCACAACCAGAAGGTGTGGGAATGTACACACCTCAAAGCACAACGCCTCTCCACCATGTGACCTACTTGTTGTGTGTATGTACTGACATGTACAGTACCAGTCAAACATTTGGACACACCTACTCATTCAAGGGTTTTTCTTTCTTTTTACTATTATCTACATTGTAGAATAATAGTGAAGACCTCAACTTTGAAATAACACATTCTGGAATCATGTAGTAACAAAGTGTTAAACAAATCAAAATATGTTTTATAATTTTGATTCTTCAAAGTAGCCACCCTTTGTTTTGATGACAGCTTAGCATTCTCTCAACCAGCTTCATGAGTTAGTCATCTGGAATGCTTTCCCAACATTCTTGAAGGACTTCCTACATATGCTGAGCACTTGTTGGCTGCTTTTCCTTCACTCTGCGGTCAAACTCATCCCAAACCATCTCAATTGGGTGGAGGTCGGGTGATTGTGGAGGCCAGGTCATCTGATGCAGCACTCCATCACTCTCCTTTTTGGTCAAATAGCCCTTACACAACCTGGAGGTGTGTTTTGGGTCATTGTCCTGTTGAAAAACAAATTATAGTCCCACTAAGCACTAACCAGATGGGATGGAGTATCGCTACAGAATGCTGTGGTAGCCATGCTGGTTAAGTGTGCTTTGAATTCTAAATAAATCACCAACAGTGTCACCAGCAAAGCACCCCCCCCCCCACCACACCATCACATCACCTCTTCCATGCTTCACGGTGGGAACCACACATGCGGAGATCATCCTTTCACCTACTGTGCGTCTCACAAAGACCCGGTTGGAACCACAAATCTCAAATTTGGACTTTTCAGACCAAAGGACAGATTTCCACCGGTTTAATGTCCGTTGCTCGTGTTTCTTGGCCCAAGCAAGTTTCTTCTTATTATTGTCCTTTAGTAGTTGTTTCTTTGCAGCGATTCGACCATGAAGGGCTGATTCACGCAGTCTCCTCTGAACAGTTTATGTTGATGTGTCTGTTACTTGAAGCATTTATTTGGGTTGCAATTTCTGTGTCTGGTAACTAATGAACTTATCCTCTGCAGCAGAGGCGAATCTGGGTCTTCCTTTCCTGTGGCGGTCCACGTGAGACAGTTTCATCATAGCGCTTGATGGTTTTTGTGACTGCACTTGAAGAAACTTTAAAAATTTTGAAAAGGTCCAGATTAACTGACCTTCATATCTTAAAGTAATAATGAACTGTAGTTTCTCTTTGCTTATTTGAGCTGTTCTTGCCATAATTTGGGACCAAATACCAAATTATCTTCTGTATACCAAACCTACCTTGTCACAAAACAACTGATTGGCTCAAATGTATTAAGAAGGATACTTTAAGAAGGCACACCTGTTAACTAGGCCACATCTACGCAGACGACACCATTCTGTATTCTTCTGGCCCTTCTCTGGACACTGTGTTAACAAACCTCCAAACGAGCTTCAATGCCAAACGACACTCCTGCCGTGGCCTCCAACTGCCCTTAAACACTATTAAAACTAAATGCATGCTCTTTAACCGATCTCTGCCCGCACCTGCCCACCTAGCATCACTACTCTGGACGTTTCAGACTTCTTCCAGACTCACATTAAGCATCTCCAATCCAAATTAAATCTAGAATCAGTTTCCTATTTCGCAACAAAGCCTCCTTCACTCATGCTGCCAAACATACCCTCATAAAATAGCCCATCCAACCAACCTCATCTCCATATTTTTTTTCTGCTTTTTTGCACATCAGTGTTTCTACTTTGCACATCCTCATCTGCACATCTATCACTTGTGTTAATTGCTGAATTGTAATTAGTTTGCCACTATGGCCTATTTATTGCCTTACCTCCTTACTTCATTTGCACACACTGTATACAGATTTTATGACTGTACTTTTGTTTATTCCATGTGTAACTGTTTTTTTTGTCGCTTTGCTTTATCTTGTCCAGGTCGCAGTTGTAAATGAGAACTTGTTCTCAACCGGCCTCCCTGGTTAAATAAAGGTGAAAAAATATATATATTTTTGAAATGCATTCTAGGTGATTACCCAATGATGCTGGTTGAGGGAATGCCAAGAGTGTGCAAAGCTCTCAAGGCTACTTTGAAGAATCTCAAATATAAAAATATATTTTGATTTATTTAACACTTTGTTGGTTACTACACGATTCCATATGTGTTATTTCATAGTTTTGATGTCTTCACTATTATTCTACCATGTAGATAATAGTAAAAATACAGGAAACCCTTGAATGAATAGGGGTGTCCAAACCTTTGACTGGTACTCTGTGTAACTGATAGATGCGTGCACACACACAATACATGTTGTTTTTAAATGTATGTAAATTGTTGGTGTCGGCTAATGGGGACCTTAATAAATCATGCTGCTACACTCTCTGCCCGTCCTCTGTGAGCTGTATACGTTTTTGCCCCTCTACTTCCTTACCTCATGCTGTGGTACTTTCTCTCATCCATCTGTGTTCAGTTTCCACCTCTGAAGATACCTCTCCTCCTGCTGTAGTACGATCATACATTATTCTGTTCTAAAGGCCTCCCACAGACTGCAGCTATGGATGGAGTTGTCGTTCACTTCTTCTAATAGGCATGAAAGCTATGGCCAGGGAATGTTTTGAGTAGCAGTGCAATAGGATGTTATTTAATTGTAAGGTAATTAGGTCAAATGTAAAGCTTCCTATGCATCCGTTTGAAATTAATGTAAGTGTGCCATTGGGTGGAGCCTGTTTTACTTGCTCATAAAACCTTTCCCAAACAAGGTCACAACATCTCTGGAAATACCATAGGGATTGGATCATGGACTTGGGTAAGCAAGGAATTATTTGGGCATGGTTTTGGGTTGTTGGTGGAACAAAAGGAATTTGTGAAGTTATGTTACTCTAATCCAAAGTGTTTTATTTTTATTTTTTATACCCAGGCTCCTTTGCCAGTTATGAGTTTACAAGAACATTTGACAGGTTGACTAATTAGCAAGAGTTGTAGATTTCTTCCGAGAATATTTCGCAAAATCAGTTTTAAGGGGGGTGGGACTAATAGAAAAGTCCCAATAGAGCTGTGTGGTGAAAGTTAGGGGAATTCCACAGGAAGTTGTGGAGGAGGAAGAATGTGGAACTACTGTTCGCCTTGTTACATGACATGGTTACCAGGTAGGCCCCTAATACAGGGAGCACCCAAAGTTCTCTCAGCACCTCATAAAACACCCCGCTCCCGCTAATGGGATGTGGCACAGGGTTTTGTGCATGTTTTTGGAATCTTGAGTAAACGACAGCTCTTATTAATGTGCCCTCTGACAAGGTGAGGCCCAGTGAATAGCTGTCCATTACCCTGTCAGGGTGAATCATATCACTTAAACAGACCAAGGGTATGTGAAAACTGGAGCCTTCACTCAGAATACAGTAGTCCTGGCTGCTCCTCTAATGGCCCTCTGACTGACCTGGCCTCTGCTTACTCCCCACATCCTCTTTGCTTGTCGCAGGTTAATGAGCTCACTTTCTGGCAAGGAAATAGCCTGCTTAATTTGGAGTCACGTTCCCGAATGTGTAGGTTTGTAGAGTGTTCTGTTCTAACTAGAGGTCGACTGATTTTATGATTTTCCAACGCTGATTCCGATACCGATTATTGGAGGACCAAAAAAGCCGATGCCGATTTAAATAAAACCTTATTTTTTTAATGTAAAAAAAAAAACAAAAAAAAAAACATTTGTAATAATGACAATTACAACAATACTGAATTAACACTTATTTTAACTTAATATAAAACATCAATAAAATCAATTTAGCCTCAAATAAATGATAACTTGTTCAATTTGTTTTAAATAATGCAAAAATAAAGTGTTGGAGAAGAAAGTAATATTTGCCATGTAAAATATGTGCCATGTAAAAAAGCTAACGTTTAAGTTCCTTGCTCAGAACATGAGAACATATGAAAGTTGGTGGTTCCTTTTAACATGAGACTTCAATATTCCAAGGTAAGAGGTTTTAGGTTGTAGTTAATAAACACTGCTCAAAAAATAAAGGGAACACTAAAATAACACATCCTAGATCTGAATGAATGAAATATTCTTATGAAATACTTTTTTCTTTACATAGTTGAATGTGCTGACAACAAAGTCCCACAATGATCAATGGAAATCAAATTTATCAACTCATGGAGGTCTGGATTTGGAGTCACACTCAAAATTAAAGTGGAAAACCACACTACAGGCTGATCCAACTTTGATGTAATGTCCTTTAAAACAAGTCAAAATGATGGAGCGAGACATGATGTCCCAGATGTGCTCAATTGGATTCAGGTCTGGGGAACGGGCGGGTCAGTCCATAGCATCAATGCCTTCCTCTTGCAGGAACTGCTGACACTCCAGCCACATGAGGCCTAGCATTGTCTTGCATTAGGAGGAACCCAGGGCCAACCGCACCAGCATATGGTCTCACAAGGGGTCTGAGGATCTCATCTCGGTACTTAATGGCAGTCAGGCTACCTCTGGCGAGCACATGGAGGGCTGTGCGACCTACCCCCCAAAAGAAATGCCACCCATACCATGACTGACCCACCGCCAAACCGGTCATGCTGGAGGATGTTGCAGGCAGCAGAACGTTTTCCACGGCATCTCCAGACTCTGTCACGTGTGCTCAGTGTGAACCTGCTTTCCTCTGAAGAGCACAGGGCACCAGTGGTGAATTTACCAATCTTGGTGTTCTCTGGCAAATGCCAAACGTCCTGCACAGTGTTGGGCTGTAAGCACAACCCACACCTGTGGACGTCGGGCCCTCATTACCACCCTCATGGAGTCTGTTTCTGACAGTTTGAGCAGACACATGCACATTTGTGGCCTGCTGGAGGTCATTTTGCAGGGCTCTGGCAGGGCTCTGGCAGTGCTCCTCCTGCTCCTCCTTGCACAAAGGCGGAGGTAGCGGTCCTGCTGCTGGGTTGCTGCCCTCCAAAGCCTCCTCCACATCTCCTGATGTACTGGCCTGTCTCCTGGTAGCACCTCCATGCTCTGGACACTACGCTGACAGACACAGCAAACCTTCTTGCCACAGCTTGCATTGATGTTCCATCCTGGATGAGCTGCACTACCTGAGCCACTTGTCTGGGTTGTAGACTCCGTCTCATGCTACCACTAGAGTGAAAGCACCGCTAGCATTCAAAAGTGACCAAAACATCAGCCAGGAAGCATAGGAACTGAGAAGTTGTCTGTGGTCACCACCTGCAGAACCACTCCTTTATTGGGCGTTTCTTGCTAATTGCCTATCATTTCCACCTGTTGTCTATTCCATTTGCACAACAGCATGTGAAATTTATTGTCAATCAGTGTTGATTCCTAAGTGGACAGTTTGATTTCACAGAAGTGTGATTGACTTGGACTTACATTGTGTTGTTTAAGTGTTCCCTTTATTTTTTTGAGCAGTGTAGTATTTATAGGACTATTTCTCTCTATACCATTTGTATTTCATATACCTTTGACTATTGGATGTTCTCATAGGCACTATAGTATTGCCAGTGTAAGAGTATAGCTTCTGTCCCCCTCCTCGCCCCTACCTGGGCTCGAACCAGGAACACATCGACAACAGCCACACTCGAAGCATCGTTACCCATCACTACACAAAAGCAGCGCAAGGGGAATAACTACTCCAAATCTAAAGCGAGTGACGTTTGAAACAGTATTAGCGCACACCCAGCTAACTAGCTAGCCATTTCACATTGGTTACACCAGCCATCAGGCTGATAGGCTTGAAGTCATAAACAGCGCTGTGCTTGCGAAGAGCTGCTGGCAAAACGCACGAAAAACGCACAATTTCACCTGGTTAATATTGCCTGCTAAACTGGATTAGTTGTTATAACTAGTGATTATGATTGTTTTTTATAAGATAAGTTTAATGCTAGCTAGCAATTTACCTTGGCTTCTACTGCATTCATGTAACAGGCAGGCTCCTCATGGAGTGTAATGGTTAGTGTTGGACTAGTTAACTGCGGTTGCAAGATTGAAACCCCTGAGCTGACAAGGTTCAGCGGCAGAACGACAGATTTTCACAAGGCAGTTAACCCACAGTTCCTAGGCAGTCATTGAAAATTAGAATGTGTTCTTAACTGACTTGCCTAGTTAATTAAATAAAAGGTATAAAAAATAATCGGAAATCGCCGCCCAAAAATACAGATTTCCGATTGTTATAACTTGAAATCGGTCCTATTTAATCGTTCGACCTCTAGTTCTAAACCAGGCCATAGATTTCTCTGCTGTAATTGGGTCAGTGCTCTTTAGTTATGAGGCTATAGGAACTCCATGTGATAGCTTATTATTGTTAAAAAAAGAATGATCCCCTGCGCTGCCTCGCTCTGAGAATGCAGAGCTGATTGCCCAGGGTCAATGGGCATTGACATCTGGGAGAATGCAGAGCTGATTGCCCAGGGTCAATGGGCATTGACATCTGGAGCACGTGTCTGCTGAATGAGTAACAACCCATTCCCCTCCCTTTATCACAACAGAACCACACAGTCTTGGTCCCAATGGACAGTAGTTTGCCAGTCCCTATGAATCTACCTTTTAAAGAGACGCCTGTTTGCCTATTTTGTTTGCGTGAGAAATTTCATGCTCCTCTGTCACTGGATGACGCAGTGGCTGTCTGACTGGCCAATCATTAACTCTCAATCAAAACCAGGGCGTGCCGCAATATGGGAGTGTTTGTTACTTAATATGGTGTTGAGGTTAATGTCCTACTGTGTTGTGGAATGTGATAAGTCAGCTGTTCTAATAGTAAATCATAGCGTGACTGATCTTCCCTCTTGGTGTGTTGTTGACCCATACTTTTAACTTTTCGTTGGACACAAACAATTTGGTACCAATTCGCCGCAAGGCACGTCTTGATTTACAGTAAGACCTAGAGTAAAATGCCAATGCTTTGGAATTGTCACGGCACATGGAAGCCTTCTCCTTTGAACTAAAATGGGGATTTCTAAGTCGTTGTCTCCCCTCGTTGAGGTTAACACCTTCATAATCCAGTACCAGATGTGGAGACAGTGATTTCCTTTCACCCGTCATACGCTGAGGCTTAAGTTTTCCTTTTTCCGTATCTGTTCCCTCCAATACCAGCCATCACGCTAATGGTATGAACATGAACTGTTGCATGTTATTGTAACTGAAATGTCCTGCCCCTGATATCTACTAATAGCTAATGGTTTCACACGGACGCATGGGGTAGTGGTTTTCATGCCTCCCCTTTGGAAACTGCCACTTAGCCCCCCCACTGTGTTCTTGTCGACGCTTGGGCCGCCACATTCAACTGCTGCATGCAGAAATCCCATAGAGAGATTCAGTGGATTGGGGTTTGTCTGCTGATCAGCTTGCTGATTGACAGTAGCTGTGGTGTGTGTGTGTTGTGTGTTCCTGCATAAATGTAACTTGTTTGTTGGACATTCCTGTGTGCTTGGCAGCAGTGGGGGATTTGTGAGTCAGCTGTAATCAGGCCACTGCATGATTAGGCATTCAGGAGAACTGTCTGTTTGGATTCATTACAGAACAGTATGCAGCTGCTACCTCTGTCTGTCTCTTTCTTTCTCTCCTCTTTCTATGAGCACGGAAAGAGTTGTTTTGGAGTTTTATTCTTGGTAAAACCTTTCGCTTAATTTTTATGGATGAGCTCTTATAGATGATATGTCAACATACAGTGGCTCAAAAAGAGTTCCAGAGCGTTATGTTGGTACTTCACACACAGCTAGAGAGATCCAGCACCACCACAGGCCAATGGGTTCTCTCTCCTCCCATTATGGCACCATGGTTCCCTGTCACACTTTGTCCCCTGATAAGCGTCAGCAGAAGTCGGCTACGGTATCCGACTTGGCAGCATAACAATATAGCCAACCATGGTGATGAATAATAAACATGCAAATCATACGTCACAAGTCTTTGCTCTTTTCATTCTGCTTCACTGTGTGGATAAGGGGGAGAGAGTGTCTTCTGGGTGTCATAGCAACACCTAGCTGAGTGTAGGAATACGATTGGGGATCTACAGGTGGAGGCTGTCAGGAGTGTTTGGCATTCCACTGTGTGATGCTGGTAGGACTGGGGGTGGGGGGTCTTAAGCCTAGCTCTCCACCTTTAAAAACACATTCACTTTACATGCATACCTGAGGAGGCTTAAATTGATTTGTTGGAAGCTGGAGAAATGGGAGGAATTCATAATGCTTTGAGGAAAGGTAATATTCTGACTGTTGACGTGTATGTTGTTAGTGTGGCTCATTTAGTTGATTTTATGGAAAATGCAGCCAGGCAGGCTCACATCAAAAGAGGAACCAAATGAAAAAGCGGTTCAGGAAAACAGCTTGAGAATGTAGCCGATAAACACTCTAAATCGAATGAAAATGTGGGTTCAAAGTGCCGGTGGATATAAAGCCTTGATCTTTAAGTTGTTGAACCAAACAAAGACGAATGAATGTTTTAGAGGATTAAAGTAACCACATGCCATCATACCCCTGGCTTTAAATCTAGAACCTCATTGTGTGTGTGTGTGTGTGTGTGTGTCCTTCCCCTACTGATGCTGTTGTGGGTAGACGGAGGGCCAACTTAGCTGTGTTGAACTATGATGCATTACTGGCACGTACCCCACAATGTCCACAACGGACCAGCAATTGGCTGCTACTGGCAGCATACCTACCTTCCTCCCATCCCATGTGACCCACGTATGTGTTCCTAGGTGGCCTTCCAACCAAGACTCCAACCTCTCACATCTTTCCAGCAAGCCTCTGGGGCACTGGGATGCTGTCCAAATCCATGTTTTTATTTTTGTGCTGGAAGCCCCAAAGACTCAAAGACGTTATGTGGGTCATGCCGGCCATGTGCTAGGGTCTGGAGGAAGGCTTGGTTTCCTCCCTGATACTGCTAGGAGGCGTACAAGGCCCAAAGACAACAGAGACATGGAGCAGAACACCTGGATTAGTAGTCGCCACGTGCTCCTGGTCTGGCCCGCTTACACCCCTCAGTGACATCCCCGCTTAGAGAACGCTTGTGCGTTTTGTAACGCCCACAGCGACGATTAACCCAGCCGAAGGTTCCACTTTTCTGCTATCAGAAGATTGCTTTATTTATTTATTTTTCCTTCATTTAACTAGGCAAGTCAGTTAAGAACACATTCTTATTTTCAATGACAGCCTAGGAACAATGGATTATCTGCCTTGTTCAGGGGCAGAACAACAGATTCTTGCCTTGTCAGCTCGGGGATTCGATCTTACAACCATTCGGTTACTAGTCCTAAGCTCTAACCTCTAACCCGGTGGCCTTAGGTGACACGTGGCCTGGCATGAGAAGTTAACACGGTGCTCTAGAATCACATGGGCAGATACATAAACAAACACTGTGTCAGTGTCCCCAACCCGGAGCTGAGGATTCTTGACAGTATGGACACGCCCTGTCAATATGCACACTTTCCTCATCACACGTCTTATCAAAACAGAGCATCCACGTAGCTACAGTATCTAGGGTCATTCTGTTTACTCAAGGCTGGTTTATTACACCCAATTGCATGCGTCTTGGCATTTAACAAGCTGTGAAGTGCATGGGTTGTGCGCTTCCATATATCACTGATAATCATAGCCATTAAGAAGAGGTGTTGGCATGTGTGGTGTCTTTCCTCTAGGTGAAAGCTCCGAGAGAAGCTGTTGTCCAAGACCGCAGTGACCTGCCCACCATTGCAGTCTGAAACTAAACAGAGTAGCACTTCTTTGTCCTCCTCAACGTATTTGAAATGTATTTTCACCTTAGGGGACTTCCATCAAAGGATCCATGAGCTCCAACATGTTAAGTTCATAGTAGAATATCAAATTGGGTGCCAAATGAAATCTCTATTTTTGGAAAATGAGTTGGTTTGTTTTTCAACTGTAAGTCAAGGCTTTGATTTTGGGGTAAACAGATGGAAAAGTGAACTTAGAAACCAGAAAAGTCTTACATGGTATCAGAACATAATGTTGACCTAAAGACTCCTGCCAAATAATATCAACACTCTATATTTAATATTTTTTATTGTTAAGCTTCTGTACATTTTAAGAAATATTGCCTTGTAATTCCATTACCAAAAACATCTACGATATTTTCTCATTTCTCTCCCTCATGAGGGAGGATAATGAAAGTTCACAGAAGTAACAAGTGATTGTAGACCTACCAATTAGTTCTAGTGATTTTACTTTTATCATTAAGTGATTTAAAACTTGTAATTCTGTTAGCAAATTGATGAAGTGAAAAATAAAGACTGGCAAATCCAGCTTATAAAGTTATAGAAGCGTAGCTACCCAATGTCATTTTTGGTGAGGGTAGACATTTACAAGCAAACATGAACAAGATTAAATTATGCAAATGTACAATGTTGTGATCCATGTTTTTCTGAAGGACGAGCAGCATGTGTACATGGAGCTGAGGGGAGAAGAACGGAGCAGGAAAAAAACACTAGTGGGAAGCACAAAAAAACTCATCCGGAGCTTTGACTTCTGGCAGAAAGCCATTCTAAGATATGATGGCAAATATTTTGTAGTGAATTGCATACAAGTGTAACTTCTTCACCTCATGTGCACCGCATAACAGAGACTTGCCGATTTTAAGATATAAAACGCTATGGACTCACCAGATCCTCGCCTTCTCCCGTTGTGCTATTTACAAACATACACGTGACTGGCTCAACTGGTCTGGGGAACTACGGTAAGCTTCATAATGTAAACTGTGACGGGCGAAATGAAGAAGGCAATCTGCTTTATCTCCTAATATATTGCAGTTGACTGCAAGTATTAACTTAAAGTAGCTACAAATATTCACATTTATTGAAAAACGTCAAATAAATTGTCTTGACGATATAGAGATCCTGTGGCTTTTTCTAAATACCCCAGTATACTGTATACCACCCAAGCGTATTACAGATCGGGGACCAATTATATCATTCTGTTAGCAGAGTTCCTTTACCGGGTGTAAATCTACTTCACTTACTATAGTTCAATAACCGAAACAATTGTTTTCAAACTCAAGGTGCGATGTCATAGCTGATACCGCATCGTTTCTGCAAACATCTCTGAATCTTAATTCAAAGCAGATGTTTTTGGAAAACGTGTTTGCATAAAAACCTGAGGGAGTTTTCACCCTAATTCCATTACAAAAATATGCATCTGCACAGATCTTCCACTAAATTAGTTTTTGTACAATTTTCAGAGGAAATTGTTAAAAGTAGTCCTTGTGTATAGTTTACATTTTTGTTAAACTTTGAAATCAGTGGTTTTTGACATACATTTTAAAATAAGAAAACTGAGTCAAAGGGCAGTTGTGTTACTGTTGAATCGTCCAGTAGCAAGAAATTCCACAGTGACAAAGGATTATATTAAACAGCGACACTCAGAACAGCAATGTAATTCCAAACAGACAGAGCATGTACATGTCATTTCCTCTCTGTTTGTCTCTAGGAGTCTGCTCACACCTCCAATGTAGATCATCTGCTCGCTTACATTGTAAAACTGTCCAGTGATCAGGTCAGTCTGTTAGTGCTCTCTCCCCACCAGTACTTATCTCTTGTTAGACCTTCTCCTTCTGCATACTGATAAGTATCAGTTTGGAACAGTTCCCCCCCCCCCCTCTCTCTTTCAAAAGTACTCTGTTGCATAATTAATGCAGGCTTAATTAGTTTTGCCAGTTTGTGTCACCCCCCTCATTACCTCTCATCTAAAACCCTGCACATAAGTTTAAGTTGAAGAGCAAGAGTCTCTGAGATGGAGAATGCCTCCTTTTAATCTCCTGGGTGATGACTGCATTTTCATAGAGAATAAACCAAATGGTAATTTCCAGCAGGCTTGCCCTGGACCATGTTGCCTCCACTCCTCTGTGGGTATGAACCTTTTGTCTGTGGAGCCCAGCGGCCTCTTAAAAGATGCACGGCCAATGAAACGCTCCACTCTGGTGTGACCGATGGGATTCTCATCCCCAAAACACCCTCATTGATTGTGGATGCCTGGTCTGAGATTCTCATCCCCAAAACACCCTCATTGATTGTGGATGCCTGGTCTGGGATTCTCATCCCCAAAACACCCCCAAAACTCATTGAAAACACCCTTTGATTGTGGATGCCTGGTCTGGGATTCTCATCCCCAAAACTCCCATTGATTGATTGTGGATGTCTGGTCTGGGATTCTCATCCCCAAAACTCCCTCATTGATTGTGGATGCCTGGTCTGGGATTCTCATCCCCAAAACACCCTCATTGATTGTGGATGTCTGGTCTGGGATTCTCATCCCCAAAACACCCATTGATTGTGGATGTCTGGTCTGGGATTCTCATCCCCAAAACACCCTCATGATTGTGGATGTCTGGTCTGGGATTCTCATCCCCAAAACACCCTCATTGATTGTGGATGCCTGGTCTGGGATTCTCATCCCCAAAACACTCTCATTGATTGTGGATGCCTGGTCTGGGATTCTCATCCCCAAAACTCTCTCATTGATTGTGGATGCCTGGTCTGGGATTCTCATCCCCAAAACACCCTCATTGATTGTGGATGCCTGGTCTGGGATTCTCATCCCCAAAACTCTCTCATTGATTGTGGATGCCTGGTCTGAGATTCTCATCCCCAAAAACTCTCTCATTGATTGTGGATGCCTGGTCTGGGATTCTCATCCCCAAAACACCCTCATTGATTGTGGATGTCTGGTCTGGGATTCTCATCCCCAAAACTCTCTCATTGATTGTGGATGTCTGGTCTGGGATTCTCATCCCCAAAAACTCTCTCATTGATTGTGGATGCCTGGTCTGGGATTCTCATCCCCAAAAACTCTCTCATTGATTGTGGATGCCTGGTCTGGGATTCTCATCCCCAAAACTCTCTCATTGATTGTGGATGCCTGGTCTGGGATTCTCATCCCCAAAACACCCTCATTGATTGTGGATGCCTGGTCTGAGATTCTCATCCCCAAAACACCCTCATTGATTGTGGATGCCTGGTCTGGGATTCTCATCCCCAAAACACCCTCATTGATTGTGGATGCCTGGTCTGGGATTCTCATCCCCAAAACACCCTCATTGATTGTGGATGCCTGGTCTGGGATTCTCATCCCCAAAACTCTCTCATTGATTGTGGATGCCTGGTCTGGGATTCTCATCCCCAAAACACCCTCATTGATTGTGGATGCCTGGTCTGGGATTCTCATCCCCAAAACACCCTCATTGATTGTGGATGCCTGGTCTGGGATTCTCATCCCCAAAACACCCTCATTGATTGTGGATGCCTGGTCTGGGATTCTCATCCCCAAAACACCTCATTGATTGTGGATGTCTGGTCTGGGATTCTCATCCCCAAAACTCTCTCATTGATTGTGGATGCCTGGTCTGGGATTCTTATCCTGGTCCAAAACTCTCTCATTGATTGTGGATGCCTGGTCTGAGATTCTCATCCCCAAAACTCTCTCATTGATTGTGGATGCCTGGTCTGGGATTCTCATCCCCAAAACTCTCTCATTGATTGTGGATGCCTGGTCTGGGATTCTCATCCCCAAAACTCTCTCATTGATTGTGGATGCCTGGTCTGGGATTCTCATCCCCAAAACTCTCTCATTGATTGTGGATGCCTGGTCTGGGATTCTCATCCCCAAAACTCTCTCATTGATTGTGGATGCCTGGTCTCATCCCCAAAACACCCTCATTGGGATTCTCATCCCCCCAAAACTCTCTCATTGATTGTGGATGCCTGGTCTGGGATTCTCATCCCCAAAACTCTCTCATTGATTGTGGATGCCTGGTCTGAGATTCTCATCCCCAAAACTCTCTCATTGATTGTGGATGTCTGGTCTGGGATTCTCATCCCCAAAACTCTCTCATTGATTGTGGATGCCTGGTCTGAGACTCTAATCCCCAAAACTCTCTCATTGATTGTGGATGCCTGGTCTGGGATTCCGCCCGTCCCCTTTTCTGCTCCCTTTTTTCCATTTCTTGTTCTTCCTCTCTCTTATGCTCGGCGAGCTGCTCGAGTCCTCGCATGGTATTTAGCCTGTGGATACACATGATTTATTTATGTTAGGCCGGTTCCACATTTTTGCATTCCTTTCTTTCTCTGGACTGGGGACTAGAGGTCACTCCTCTCTGACTTATCTTGTGAAACTGTTCATTTGCATGGCAGTCGTCTAGTCTGCCCAGACCGTGTTTGTTTGTGTCCTCTGTCCAGAGAGTTGGCGATACACTGCTCTTCCTTTTGCGTGGCCCGTGCTCATGAGGTGTGGTTCTCTCTCTCTCTCTCTCTCTCTCTTGCTCTTTCTTTCGCTGTCTGTGTGTCTCGCTCAGTCTCTCTCCCCCTTCTTTCCCTTTCCCATGTGGGCCAGCGGTGAAAGCTAGATGGCTGGATCCTTCCCCAGCAGGATGAAGGGGCTGGTGCCGTCTGCTCTGTCTGTCCATAGCTCTGGATTTAGTTTCCTCAGCCTCAAAGGTCACACAATCCAAGTCTAAATAGTCCATGGGCCAGCATTAGGGAGAAAGGGACAGAGAGGACAGAGTGCCTCCAGTCAACTCTCCTTTTTACGTGAATGATGCAAATGAATACCGCATGCTTCTGAGTATATGGAATTTAACTTTCAAAGGAATGCACAGGAAGAAAGTCAACCAAATTCATGCAGTGCAATGCGCTCAGGCATTAGCCAATTTAACGTTTTAATATCAGACAGATATTTCATGACAACACTCCCCCGTTGGTTATAATAATGATATTTATTTGAAACACTTGTGTCTAATTTATCTACCTAACTTAGTTGTATGCTTGTCGTTTAATGGAACGACAGGGCATTGTGCCAAGGCAGTATAACGTAGTAGTAAATCATGGTAGATCTGTTTCTGATTCTCTCTTAAAATGTGTTAACAACTTGACATAGGGTTATAGTGGTCAGGAGGATATTCTCTCACTGAATAACTCACTTAGCCTTCATTCTGTGAACGTTCTCCCAGTATTCCCAGTGAGTATAACTCAGATACCACCAGGAGAACGATGATCTTCACAAGGGGAGCTCCCGAAAGGGCTGATCCCAAAATTTTTACGAGGACATTTCCAGCAATTGACTTTAACTGCAGCAGCAGCTTTTTGATGTGGTTAGCACGGCACATGAAATTGAATTTCCTGTTTCCCGAGCTTCGCTGTTAACCCCCCCAAGCTAACACAGCAGCCTTGGTAGGAAAAGCTATTTGCTCTGTGAACAACTGTAATTTAAAATCACTCTCTTTACAGTTCAGCTCTTGTACTGATGTCTTGTGTCTTCTGTGTCATGTCTGAACATCTATAGTTCCCAGGTGAAAAGGGGAATGCTGTTTTTTTCCCCCCCTGATCAAACATGGACTTAACCTTTCCCATAATTCCCAGTGATCCCAATGGCTCCTGCTTGGAACCCAGACAGTGCTCTCTATGACTCATGGTCTACTCTAGTCTGCCAATGACCTAACACAATGGCCACTGTACACAAAGCCCCCTTTCTCATAGGAATGCAAAACATGCCTTAACCGTTTCCCGACACAGAATATTGGGAGATTGTGTTACTCGTTAGGCATGCCATGCAAGGTGCGCTTTATTTTCCCTGAATGTTACTCCCAAAACCACATTGTCCCAAGCACAATGGTAAAACCACACTAGGAATGGTTTCTTAAATTAAAACATATGAACTTTAAGGTGTCTTCTATCAGTAACTTAGCACTTTTCCCCAAATCCACAAAATGAGGTTGTCACCACCATCAATCCACAGTAGGTGTTCTGTGACATAATACCTAATTATTAGTATTAAAGTTTTAGTTTCTTGGAACAGGCAGTGTTGGCAGAAGGTGAGTGAGGGATTTCTGATGTTTCTCTTTGCAGCTAAAAGTCACGGGGAGGAACGTAAAGTATATGTCACATTAGACAGATTGTGGGGGAGATAGCAGGCACAAAGCCTTGCAGCAGTCACATGCAGACTGTCAGGTTTTTCCTCATGTTCCCAACAGTCCCTCGCTCTCCTTTCTTCTTTGCTTCTCTCAATTTAAGGGGTTTTACTGGCATGGGAAACATATGTTAACACTCTCTCTCTCGCCCTCTCTTTCAATTCAAATAACATTATAGTTTGCTATGTTTTTTTGTTAATTCTTTCCAGTGTTGTCAAGTAATTATCTTTTTGTTTTCTCATAATTTGGTTGGGTCGAATTGTGTTGCTGTCCTGTGAATAGAGCCCCAGGACCAGCTTGCTTAAGGGGATTTTCTCCATGTTAATTTCTCTATAGGTGATGGCTTTGTTATGGAAGGGTTGGGAATCTTTTAGGTGGTTGTAGAATTTAACGGCTCTTGTCTAGATTTGGATTATTAGCGGGTATCATCCTAATTCTGCTTTGCATGCATTATTTGTTGTTTTACATTGTACATAGAGGATATGTTTGCAGAATTCTGCATGCAGAGTCTCAATTTGGTGTTTGTCTAATGTTTTTTGAATTCTTGGGTGGTGAGCGGACCCCAAACCTCACAACCATAAAGGGCAATGGGTTCGGTAACTGATTCAAGTATTTTCAGCCATATCCTAATTGGTATGTCGAATTTTACGTTCCTTTTGATGGTATAGATGGCCCTTCTTGCCTTGTCTCTCAGCTTGTTCACAGCTTTGGAAGTTTTTTTGTGTGCTCTAGGGCTACGGGTCTAGATGGAATTTATATGTGTGGTCTTGGCTGAATCTGCATCCCTGTCTCACCCCACTGCCCTGTGGAAAGAAATGTGTCTTTTGCCAATTTTAACCTCACATTTGTTGTTTGTGTACATGGATTTGAATCTCCCCCCACCCCACCCCCCACACCTGCAGGTGATGATGCTTCTTTGTTGTCACATGCCTGTTGTGTGGAGGCAGTTGGTTTCCCGTCACTCCCTCTTCTCTCTCTTTCTCCCTCTCTGGCGAGGGTTAATATCTCTGGAATAATTACTCCGAAAGTACAGACCTCAGTGTTCTGAATCTGTATCTCTCGCTTTGCTTCCTCTCTCCTTTTGATGAATTATTCTTGTGAGATCCAGCATGCTGTCACATGCAGAGAGATGGAGGGAGAGGTTCTGCAATGGTGCGTGAGGATAGAACTCCCCCTGTCTGCAGCCAGCCTACTTAAACACAAGCTGAGAAAGTTCCAGTAAAACATCAGTGCTTTATGTTAAAATGATTATTAGTAGTGGATCAATTGGTCATGGAAGCTTGTCATGTATGGATATTGTGAACAGTGTGTTATATAACCCCATCACAGTGTAGATATCAGATATGGTATCGCCATTACAATAATATAACTATAGGGAGGCCCGTCATCCAAATACGTTGTGCTGCTACGCCGATCATGAACATTGTTTTATATCAGGGTGAATTCACACCGTCACCATCATCATCTGCGTGGATACAATAGGAAAAGCAGGGGTAGTAGCCTAAATCGGTGCTTGCATGACCATCACTAACACAACAGCACCCGCTTTAAACCTGTTGGCTTCTGCTGTCCTTATCAGGTAATTACATCTATATTGTGGAGACACACATTGCCAGAGTCCAATTAATCAGATGAACATGTTTCCAGTTGGCTTCCCTGATAACATGTGAAACACTGCCTCCTCCCTCTCAGGTCCTTTCCCCTCCCTCTCACCCCCGAGTTGCGCTTTGAAGCAGCCAAACACATCGCTTTGGTTTTAAAATATTCAAGGAACTGCTATCAGCTAGCTGTGATAAATGATGTGGTGCCGTGACTTGATATCTCCCCGTAATCTCGCTCTGGAGGCCTTCCCCTTTCGTGTTTTGCCTATTTTTAGATGTAGTAAAAATCATGCATGCCTTAGATGTATGCCTCCAAGTGGTGTTTTGAGATTTAGTTCAACTTGAGATTTTTCCTCATTGTCCGGCCTATGCAGGCATGCATACACTTTCTGCCTTATGATTGTTTTGTCAGCCCGTCATGGGTTGAACTTGTCTGCTTGCATATCTGCAAGGCTCTGAAATCCTCACTCTATCTCACTTCCCCTGCCTCTGTCCTTCTCCACAATTTTCCCTGATGAATTCTTGGAGACTGTTACCCAGTGAATGTTGGTCTACTTCCAGGGAAATCCATCATCTGCAACCTGAACTCTCACTCTTTCTCTCTCTCTCACTTTCTCTCTCTGTTTCCACCCCCACCTCACACGCTGAACTCCCCTCTGCCGCCCTTCCCTCTGTGCCAGATAAGAAGTGATGGGGTGAGCCCCCGTACATTGGCTACCCGGACTATCTGCATTGTGTCCCGTCACCCACCACCCGCCAACCCCTCTTACGCTACAGCTACTTTCTGATTATCATACAGTTGAAGTCAAAAGTTTACATACACTTAGGTTGGAGTCATTAAAACTTGTTTTTCAACCACTCCACAAATGTATTCACTATTATTCTGACATTTCACATTCTTAAAATAAATTGGGCATCCTAACTCGCCTAAGACAGGGAATTGTTACTAGGCTTAAATGTCAGGAATTGTGAAAATGAGTTTACATACATCTTAGCCAAATGCATTTAAACTTCCGACTTCAAATGTATATGCATAGTACCTTTAACCATACCTACATGTACATACTACCTCAATTAGCCCGACTAACCAGTGCCTGTGTATAGCCTCACTACTGTATATAGCCTCGCTTCTGTTATTATTCACTCTTTTTACTGTTGTTTTTTAAAAAATGTCCTTATCTATTGTTCACCTAAAAATTGCACTGTTGGTTAGGGCCTGTAAGTAAGCATTTCACTGTAAGGTCTAAATCTGTTGTATTCGGCACACGTGATAAATTTTTATTTGTGTGTGTGTGTTCCTGGCGTGAGTTGATTCCTCTCGTCATTATCTCTGGGGCGACCTCCAACTTTGTTGTTTCTAATCTCTTTGTGTTCCCTCATCCTGCGCCTCCAGGTTAAGGGGAGTGATATGAGGATTTCTGTAACGGTTCTCAGGTAACACAGTGGCCATTTTTTTATTCTACTGTCTCATGTCTCGGAGTGATGGAAGGGCCCGGTGGGTTTATGAAATGACCACCGGTGATCCATTCTAACAGAGTGTGTGTCAGGCCTGTCATTGTTGCAATAAGCCCACCCGCTGTCTCTGTCTGTCCTAACTGTTTTGCCAATGGAGCGGCAGTGTAGGAATGCACTATTCACGCAACTCTGCTGCCCTGCCTAGCCCTGCCCTGCCTAGCCCTGCCCTGCCTAGCCCTGCCCTGCCCTGCCTAGCCCTGCCCTGCCTAGCCCTGCCCTGCCGAGCCCTGCCCTGCCTAGCCCTGCCCTGCCTGCCCTGCCCTGCCTAGCCCTGCCCTGCCTAGCCCTGCCCTGCCTAGCCCTGCCCTGCCCTGCCGAGCCCTGCCTAGCCCTGCCCTGCCCTGCCTAGCCCTGCCCTGCCTAACCCAGTCTGCCAGACTGCTTTCCTTTGTCAGCACTTCAAAACAAAAGTCCTCAGACCAGACCTGGGCAATTAGACTACATTCTCTCTCTCTCTCTCTGGCCCAAACAATGCTGATGCAGAGCTACATTCTCTCTCTCTCTCTGGCCCAAACAATGCTGATGCAGAGCTACATTCTCTCTCTCTCTGGCCCAAACAATGCTGATGCAGAGGAAGTTTCACTGTTGTCGGGAAAGGGTGTTGTTTTTTGTATGTCTTGTTCTGCCAAGAAGAGCACCCCCTCCCCTTTTCTTGTTTTGCAATGAGTGGAATGTTGTGACACAATCAGTAATCGAGGCTGAATCAGTGTTTCCTCTGAAAAGAGTTGCTGTGGGGGGAAATGTTTGCCGGGGGGGTAAATGCAGATGGGCTTAAAGTCGTCCCCCGTATAACTTTTATGTAGAAGGACTGGTAATCTCAGTTCTAGTGACTTTTTAAAAGGACATTCTATTCCAAAATGAATTTAAATCAAATTATATTATGCTAACACTGTCAAAAATATATAATTTCCACCTCCAGAAATGAGCCCAATAACATATTGGTGGAATGATTTTAACATATTGGACCATGCATATAGCCTATTCATGGTCAATATTATCAGGTATGCTATTAGCAATAAGCATTATCACCTGTATCCGAACTGATGCAGCATAGTGGCTATAAATAAATAGGCTGAAGCATGGGGTTGTCTATCTGCATTTACCCTGTTGAGCTAATCATTAGCAAAGTCCCAAATGTGATCATTTATCATCAAATTGAGTAATTTTATATCCCAGAAAATGTGTATAAATACAGTGAATATAATGTTAGGGTAAACCGTGGGGTAATACGCCCCTGCCTGTACATCTCACTGAAACCACCCCACTCATCACAATTTGTCACTCCCAAAAATATTTTGAGGTAGGGTCTCATTTTACCCCAAGCTGCCCTATAATTGACCAGTGTTCCATTCAGCCCCACTCTCCCCTATGTACTCATGGTGGATTAAAGAGTGGTAAGGTGCTTCACCATGCCGCTGCTAAAAACTCTGGGGTTAAAATTCGCAAAATATTTAGTAGTTGAATAATAAATAAAGTAGGAATGGAATGCTGGGATCCTCTTTATAAGAAAGGCTATTAAAACGGATGTTTTCCCCACGATTATGAATTGTTGTGCGTTGACACTGCTTGTCAGAATGCAGGTTTCTGTCCCTACACATGCAACTTGAGAGGGATTTTTCTCTTGCATAGAACTACTCTACCTTAGGGGGTTGTATGCATTTTCTCTTCATTACTCATTTTGTTGCAGAGGAAAATAAATGTGGACTGTTCTAAGCATCTTCGACGTGCGCCTCTGCAGAAATATTTTTTCCTGTCCCATATTTTGTTGCCGTGGTTGGCAATCATTTTGCCAATGGCGCAGCGCCACAGTGAATTAACTGCCGCGGAAACACTGGGCTGAACGCTCTGTACCACAGTGAAACAATGGACCTCATTCACAATGAATGGTGTCTCACCAGGATGGGAGTTTTTTTACAGCAGCTATGGCAGCACCACACCTGTCTTGCGGTGTTTGACCAACATTTCCAGACTTGTCTTTCAAATGCACACAGACAAAGGAAGGAGCGCCAACTTCACGGCATTGTGGCATTCTCGCGTGATCTGGCAATGGAGTCGCTTCCCAACAATATTTTCGTCAAAGGGAGCCGCACATTCCATATGGTAGTGGGTTGTTTCAGCCTCAGAAGTAGAGCTGTTTCCATTTTAGTCATTTAGTAGACTCTCTTATCCAGAGCGACTTGCAGTAGTGAGTGGATACAGTTTTCCTACCTTTTTTGTACTGGTCCCCTGTGGGAATTGAATCCACAACCTGGCGGTGCAAGCTCCATGCTCTACCAACTGAGCCAACTCTCTTTTATACCAGACAAGACATGCCCAACACATCCTCATTATTACAGTGCCAAAGAGGTGTTTTACTGCCTCTCTATGCCAAGCATATTTCAAGCTGAGAGTTTAAAAGTTCAACATTTTCTCCCCATCTGATCTTGAGCAAAACAGCTGTTTTGATGTTTTAGCCTCAGAATTCAGGAATTTTCGTTTTGAATAATAAGTTTAGTGTTTTCTCTACTTTCCCTTGGATTATTTTTTATTGTATTAGAAATGTTTTACATTTTAAAATCAATGATAGTCAAGATGGTGCCTTTAGACATGGCCGCCCTGTTTCTGGCTCCTAAGCAACTTTGCACAAGCATTTTGCAACACCCGCAATAACATCTGCGAAATATGTGGATGTGACCAATAACATTGGATTGACATTCAAAATTCTACAAACACAACTTGGTTCAGAACCCAGTCTTTGTGCCTGCCTCACTTGTGAATAACTTCCTCTAGTCAAATCATATTTTATTGGTCACATACACACGGTTAGCAGATGTTAATGTGAGTGTAGCGGAATGCTTGTGCTTGCTTCTAGTTCCGACAATGCAGTAATATCTAACGAGTATTCTAACAAATTCACAACTACCTTATACACACAAATGTAAAGGGATGAATATGTACATATAAATATATGGATGAGCGATGGCCGTGTGGCATAGGCAAGATGCAGTAGATGGTATAGAATACAGCATATACATATGAGATGAGTAATGTATGCACCAATTTGTAAGTCGCTCTGGATAAGAGCGTCTGCTAAATGACTTAAATGTAAATGTTAAATGTAATGTAGGATATGTAAACATGATTAAAGTGGTGTTATTTAAAGTGACTAGTGATAACTTGATACCACGATCAGCTGTTTTGTTGACGTTGAATGAGAGGTTATTTTCCGGACACCACACTCCGAGGGCCCCCACTTGCTAATAAATTCGCTCACCAAGTCAGCGTATTTGTCAATATAATTGTCTGAAGCTATCCGGAACATATCCCAGTCCACGTGATCGAAGCAATTTTGAAGAGTCGAATCGGACTGGTCAGACCAGCGTTGGTTAGAGCTGAGCACGGGCGTTTCCTGTTTTTGTTTCTGTCTATAGGCTGGCAGCAACAAAATGGAGTCATGGTCAGATTTGCTGAAGGCAGGGCGGGGGAGGGCTTTGTATGCATCGCAGAATTTTAGACTAGCAATTATCCAGAATGCTACCAGCTCGTGTTGCACATTCGATATGCTGATAGAATTTAGAAAGTCTTGTTCTCAGGTTAGCTTTGTTAAAATCTCCAACTACAGGCCCTTGGATTCAGATTTGCTCTTTCATGCAGATAGATGTAACTGACGTTTGATATGTGTCAACCTTAAAGGCTTTATGCAAATACACCACATTGAAGCCAAATAAGTAGCATTACTCATATGTCATGTTTGACAGGAAACTGTGATGCCCCAGAGTATTTTTTAAGATGGCAAGTTCTCAAACTATTCAGTTACTGTGTGTGAGGGTATGTATTGACTATTTTAGAGAGCGTGTTTGTTTCATAGGACTGGTCCAGACTCTTACCTTTCAAAAAACATGACAGAATGAGAATCTGATTAACGATTGCTGAAAACCAGACGTTTTTTGTTTTCACACTGATATCAGCTTTGCTCTACACTGTCTGTCTGGTTGTTAGTTTATTTTGGGAGGAAAACAATTTAGTCATTCGACAAGTATTTCCGGTTTATGGAGTTATTTGTTGTACTCCATTTTAGATAATGTTCGCTAGACGCTAAATATGGCTAAGTTAGATCTATGTTGGTGTTCTGTGTCTTCCATGGAAGCTGAGCAACACAGGCACATCTCTAAAACAGAAGAAAAGGGGTTTGGAGACAACGGGGCCTGCAGAATTACGTTGGGGAAAATGATGGTCTTAAAAATGTATGTTCAAACTATTGCAATACTTTCTCCTTGAAGCCCTGGAGAAACATGAGGAAGGTTGTGTTATCTCCTTTTTCAAATAAAGATAATGTTTTAACATTTCTGTTTATCTGTAGAATTTGCTTTATTAAAAATACTCTTCTCTTCCTGACCTGTAGTGGGTATCGCCACACTGACCAAACCAGCAATGCTAACACGATCATTGAAGGTATTTTAACTTACACTGAAGAAACCCTTGTTTACCCTCTTTCATTTATTGTAATGTGTTAGTAATGAACAGATTTAGCATTTTATGGATCTTCACTTGAGTCATAAACTCAGGAACTCTGCAACAACAGGTGTAGTTCACATGAGCTGGCGAGTTCCACTGCCTTGGCGTGACACCCTCTCACTTCATCAGAAATCCAGATCTCTCTGAAGTGTCTCCAGAAGAACAATGCCCTGGAAGCCATCAACACATCCTGGATAAGAGCCATAGAAATAGTCTTATGTAACACTGTCGTAAACTAGCCATTGATCCAGTTTCTCCCCACATTCTCCCTCTCCCACTTAGTCTCTCTCTCAAACTCCACCCCCCTCTCTTTCTTTCTCGCTCACTGTCTTTCCCTCTCCCCCCCTCTCTCTCACTCGCTCTTTCTCTCTCTCTCTGTCATCGTCTCCTCAGTTCACCCTCTCATTATGTTTCTACAACCCCTTTCTCCCACTCTAGGCATTGAAACATTGTCAGTGTGTTCTGCCTGTATGATAAGTAGATGTCCCAAGTCGGGGAATGCCAGTCAAAACAGAGTGTCTTGGGATTTCCTTGACTTGCTCCGCTCACACACGGATCAAAGCACAATGTATCAAACATTGTGCCCAGTCACCGCCCTGGGCTCCGTCCATCTAGCTCCGTAGGTACTTTACATTGCTACAGTTGAAGTCGGAGGTTTACATACACTTAGGTTGGAGTCATTAAAATTAGTTTTTCAACCACTCCACAAATTTCTTGTTAACAAACTGTAGCTTGGGAAAGTCGGTTAGGACATCTACTTTGTGCATGACACAAGTCATTTTTTTCAACAAGTGATTACAGACAGTGGGGTCACAAGTTTACATGCACTAAGTTGACTGAGCTTTTAAACAGCTTGGAAAATGATGTCATGGCTTTAGAAGCTTCTGATAGGCTAATTGACATAATTTCAGTCAATTGGAGGTGTACCTTCTGGATGTATTTAAAGGCCACCCTTCAAACTCAGTGCCTCTTTACTTGACATCATGGGAAAATCAAAAGAAATCAGCCAAGACTTCAGAAAAATAATTGTAGACCTCCACAAGTCTGGTTCATCCTTGGGCGCAATTTCCAAACGCCTGAAGGTACCACGTTCATTTGTACAAACAATAGTACATAAGTATAAACACCATGGGACCACACAGCCGTCATACCGTTCAGGACGGAGACGCGTTCTGTCTCCTCGAGATGAACGTACTTTGTGCAAAAAGTGCAAATCAATCCCAGAACAACAGCAAAGGACCTTGTGAAGATGCTGGAAGAAACATGTACATAAGTATCTATATCCACAGTAAAACAAGTCCTATATTGACATAACCTGAAAGGCCGCTCAGCAAGGAAGAAGCCACTGCTCCAAAACCACCATAAAGAAGCCAGACTACTGTTTGCAAATGCACATGGGGAACCGTTTGGAGAAATGTCCTCTGGTCAGATGAAACAAAAATGGAACTGTTTGGCCATAATGACCATCGTTATGTTTAGAGGAAAAAGGGGAGGCTTGTAAGCCGAATAACACCATCCCAATCGTGAAGCACAGAGGTGGCAGCATCATGTTGTGGGGATGCTTTGCTGCAGGAGGGACTGGTGCACTGCACAAAATAGATGGCATCACGAGGAAGAAAAATGATGTGGATATATTGAAGCAACATCTCAACATCAGTCAGGAAGTTAAAGCTTGGTTGCAAATGGGTCTTCCAAATGGACAATGACTCCAAACATACTTCCAAAGTTGTGGCAAAATGGCTTCAGGACAACAAAGTCAAGGTATTGGAGTGGCCATCATAAAGCCCTGTCCTCAATCCCATAGAAACTGTGTGGGCAGAACTGATAAAACGTGTGCGAGCAAGGAGGCCTACAAACCTGACTCAGTTACATCAGCTCTGTAAGGATGAATGGGAAGAAAATCACCCAATTTATTGTGGGAAGCTTTGTGTTGAGTAGTTTAGTGCATTGCCTTGTGAAGCAGCAGGTGTGAAAGGGTGTTGGCTTAACATGTTCTGACTGGATTGTGTATTGGAAGGGTAGGCCTGGGAGAGACCACTCTGGGGGACATGCGAAAGAGAGACGAGAGAACAAGTGTCGCTGTGTGGAAGAGCAGTGTTATTGAAGCCGTGTGCTGTTAAAACCTAGTGCTTATGGGGATCTTCTACAAAGGGCAAATGGTTTAAATGGATCTAATAGCTTCTGATATCAGAGAGTTGATGGAATTTAATTATGCTCACTCTTCTACGCTTCACGGAGGATTTGAGGTTCTTAGACTTTGGTTTCAATTTCAAATTGCTTATCGGCCCTGATTTTTATTTTTTTATTTATTTTTTGCTCAACATCAAAGCAAACATTTTAATTTCAGGTTAATTTAAGCTAAGCAGTGGCGGCCGAAGTTGCTACATGGTAAAATAGGCTTTGTTTGATATTGTGATTATCAGCTAATCTTCTCAGAGTCGGTGGTCTTGCCCTCAAGGCCTGGAGGTGATTAGTTGATTTGAACCTGTAGACTGTAATTCACACTGATTCTCACTCTCATTACCTCACTCAGTGTGGCCACGGCTCTGTTCTCACTCAAAGCCTTAGAGGTGGCAGTGTGTCCCTTAGCCAGACTTGTTTTAACACGGTGGGCTGCCAGAGCTGGTAGCGGGGGTGGTGGTGTTAGGCCAGCCAGCTTGTCCCGGAAAGGAGGGTAAACTGGCATTAGAGCGCTAGTTCATACTTTATAGCTCGGTAGTGCTGTGAAGTGCTTTATCAGCCTTTGGCATTGGTTGGGGATTTGGCACGGCGGCCATGTTTTTTTAATGCCCAGTGTACCAAATCCCCGTCTGTTTGTCTCCATGTGCAGTGGACGTCATCGTGTCTATGAACAGATGCCAATGAATCTCTACCCTTTTGCATGAGTCTCTTCTCTTCCCATAGTGCTTGTGGATTTGCAGTGCATGCTGGGACTTGTGCAAAGCTTCATTGGACAACTGGGGTATTTTGGTATGACTCCAATCAAAGTGTACCTGTGGTTTGTGGATTGTATTTAAACACTGTTTTTATGGGCTGAACTGAAGATTAGGTTTAGTAGCTCCAGAGATGTACAGTAGGACTGAGGAAATCAGATGGCTCTTTCTCTCCAGTGTACTTATACCCTTTAGGGGTCTGGCAGGAATGGGCTGGGTAGTCGTCCTGCAGTCGTCCTGAAAATAGTTCCTCTACAAAAGATAAGGACCATTAGACACTAATGCAGAGCATAATCAAAACTTAATCAGTATGGAGCACAAACTGGTATGGAACACGATGGTGAGCCTACTTGCTGTGATTATTACAGCATTCTGATAGACCCAATTGAGATTACATAAGAGAATCACACAGCCAAACCACGGGCAGAGGCTTCTCCCTCCAGCTCTAAGCCACCTACATGTGATTCCACCCACAGCAGGCTACGTGGAAGAGCGCCTCAAGATCACACTGTTCAGTCCGAAGTACTCAACCTAGAAACAAATAGTAGGTTTATTAGAGAAAGAGTTCACAGACAGAAGCCTCATCTGCTCTGATCCAGCCTCAGGAGAGTTGCATTACCCAGCTTGTCCTGATTCAGGAAGCATGAAATACACAAAGAGAGAGAGCGATGTCATGAAAAAAAAATAGTTTCCCCTTCATATCTGAAGTTCTTGTGCTTGAATGCCACTCTTGGCAAGAAAAAAAAGACATTGAATGTTTGTCCCCGGCCTGGAGGCGCAGACTGAGTGAGAGGAGAGGAAGTCCAGAATGCCTCAAAGCTCACTCACACATTTTTTTCTGTTTTGCCTTGCAAACATAGGAGGATAAGAATAAACCTGGCCCTGAAATAAGTGGGATGTCTGTGGGTGTTTTGTGTGGGGTCTCGATCTCTCATGGCACTCTGGGCAATTTCCTTGCTTATAGAACACTGTTCTGTTCAGGTCAGTTTTTGTCTGTCATTCTCATCAATCCCATACTTTCTAGTCGTCAAAATGAGAAATCGACACCATTTTATTACATAGTTGGTTTGGGTCTCCTGTCCTGAGGTTCTAACCAATAACAGGCCTAGAACCCCAATGCTGCTTTAGCTCCTGTCGTCCCGTTGTCACCGCAGCATCAACCATAGCCCAGTGTTCTTGCACGGTGTCGACGCCGAAAATATTTGGCCGGTGGCCCCAAAAATTGAATTACTCAACCAGACTATTTTCTTGTTTGGGAGCTGTTAGACATCTGGTTTATTTGCTTAAAAGTCTGCTACTCGTCCCTCGCTATGGCTGGGAGTGCAGAGAGAGCTCAAAGCAAAACCCTCAGAAACCTGATGAGCTTCCCACTGGCCACCACTGCTCAGATGGTCCGCACTCCGTTCATTTACATTCCTCTGATATTAGAACTCACTCTGGGGACTCAGACTCATTACATTTTCCCCAGAACACAAGTTATCTGCAGACACACACACACTGGGCCCCGGTTTGGGATTCATTCAAGTCCATATTTACCTTCTGTGTGTTTATACAATGGGCTTGGAAAGTTAACGCTGTTATTACAGTATATAAGTCACAAAGGAATCTTTATGAGATTAAGCATTATACATATGTGATATACCCCAAAGCCATAATACTTTATGATTATCCCATTAACTATTGTTTCCCTTAGTTTTAATGCAGAGAGAGTATTTTAGACTTGTACATGGGCCCCGAGAGACTAGTCTCTGGGCCTTCTGCCCTCATTAGACCAACCCCAGCCTGAACCAATCAGAATGGGAGTGTGGTGGCTGTCCTCAGCACTTGTCCACTCGTCACTCTTCACCCACTGCCCTGCCTGGTGAATATGACCTGGCTTGGACACTGTGATTCTTGAACTTTGAGCTATGTGTGGGTTTTTTGGTTTACAATAAACATATGTGCAAGTGTACACAGTGCATGCTCTCGGTTTTGCGTTGTTAAATGGTAACAAATGGGTGCGGAATGTGTTGACGCAAGGCCTGTGAGGAACCCGGGAGCCTGTGTTGCGCTGTGTGATTTATCCAACCTTTACATCGGCGCTCCGCTCGGCTCGTTAGTTCCTCATTAGTTAATGCCCAGGAATTCAGGGAGCTTCTCTGTCTTGCTGAATAATAAACTCTTCAGCGGAGCTCTCTTTTTTTTGTAGAAAACATCTGTGTTTTTCCGAGCCTCCTGTTCCCAGCTTCCCTTTCGGTCCCCCTTTTCAAGAACCCTTGGAGGAAATGAAAGTAGGAATGAGCTTTGTAGGGACTTGGCTGGGGGGAATAAGAGGTGGGAGGGACGTCTTCAGTGTTCTCCTGTTTTTATTTTTCTTCCAGAGGGCTGTCAATCAGATATAGTAGTCCCCCAGAGTTCCCACAACCGTGCGGTAGGTAGTTAGGTTAATGTAGGTGTTCAGTCAGCCCTGTGTGTGTTTAGAGAGGCTGTTTTTGTGAGCTTAACACTGGACTTAACCTCAATTGAGAATTCTTCATGTGGGGCTACCCATGCAGGGACCAGGGTCATGCACACTTTTAATCACATTCCTTTTTCAAATGCTTTGTTTGGGAGAAGTGCATTAACATAGTTCTCTAAATATAAATGACTAATAAACACTATAATGTAAATTGTGTCAACTGCAAAAGTGTTAGTCAAAGCCCAAGAGGAGGATGTCCATCAATTTGATGCCAAACCTCAACTTTGCACCATGCTCCTCAGCTTATAAATTGCCATAGAAACATGCAGCGTTAAACCCCTCCAACCCCCCCCAAGGAAATGCCATATTTTGTGAGCGATCGCCTTTATGTAAACTGTGTACCGTGCATCTGCACAAATGAGTATTTCTGTAAATAAATGGTGGTTGATGGAACATGGATTGGTGCAGATGGATTGATATTTTGCCAGAAACCCCTTCTTGGATCTGAGAGTGGCTGGCATTTTACCATTCCATGTACTGAGCGGCTTAAAACGCTGCCTCCTCATGTGTTTGACTAACAGATGATCCGGTGTACAAATGGGAGATGACGCGGTATACTCTGTGTGTGGCATTTCATTTCAGAACCTAGCCTAATTAAACATTCGCTCCATCTTTTGATTCCTTCAAATTAAAGGGGGATGATACAAAAGCTAAGAAGAAAAGGAGCATGAATGACAAAGCTAATAAGAAAAGAGGAGGACCGTTTGTTTCCCAAGGCTCGGTAATCCCATTACTACATTTGATTCTTGTAGTCAGTCTTGGTGTGTTCTGTTTTTCTCTACATTGTGAGAACAAGGAGCTCCATCTGAAATAATTGAATTGTGACCTACTCTAGATCAGTGCCCTGCGCTGGTTGCCAGAGGTATTTGTTTTGTTGCCATAAGACATTATCTCCTTAATTAGCTTGTTGTAATGTTGAAATTGCTTTTAAACAGGCCAGTCCCCTTACTGAGATGGAGGCAAAATATCCTGTGGAGGAAATCAAGTCTTCAGTGCCATACTGAAAGAGTCCTGCCTTGGAGCTGTTGGAACTAGGCTACACAGCAATACCCCACCACTCTAGCGTTCCTGAGAGTGAAACCACATTGAAGGCAGTATGTGTGTGGTATTTGATTGAATGATGAATACCCCTTCAAACTCAACCTCCAATGTGAAGTGAAGGATGACGCGGGAAATAGAAAGGGACAACATGTTCTCCCACTACTCGATGTCCTCAGTTCCCCCTCAATAACAGTGTGGTTTGTGCTATCACACTACTTTGAAATTGCCCTGGGTGCCAGACCAACAACGCCACATCATTACAAGACCAAAAAATGTTAGCGAAAGCAGAAAATGAAACGGACGGGCCTGACAGAGTATGAGAGAGGTAGAAACTATGCATTTAACATCAGATTGTTCTGATTGATACATATACTTCTGCACTCTGTCCAGCTCCATGCTCCCTACATGTACTTGAGGTCAGTGTGTTTCTAGGAGACCCGATGGAGGTGTGTGTTTTGTTGTTGGAGGTGTGTGTTGTGTTGTGTTGTGCTGTGGCTGTATCTGTGGTAGACCTGTAAAGGTGTATAGTGGAGGAAGGTTGCTGCCTGGCAGGGGAGGATGGTTCAGTACTGCCATCAGGTGCCTTCAGTCTACTACTGCTCTGCTCTCTCCTATTGGCCCATCAGTAACCATAGAGACACAACACACTGGTCTGGCTCACCGCTACTTTTCTTTTTATCTCCTCATCTCCTTCTGTCACTTGATGAGCAGGCACCCTGATGCGTTACAGAAGAGCTGCACAGACATCTTATTCCTCTTGTATTTGTTTAACCTGAATCTAAAGAACCTTGATTCCAAGCAAAGGTTGTGACAGTTATTGAGACCTCTGTTGGAAATGGACTCTACAACCTTGCGGTCAGAGAGGACTTGTTCCATTCTCATGCATTGTGTTTGTCCTGGCTCTGTGTTTTACAGGGTCATAGTTGTGAAAGGATGTGGAAAGCCAAATACATTCTCATGTTCTCAACAGAATATATTATTCTACCCCATGAAAGGACAAAGGAAGCTGGTATTGTACCATGGCCCTTTAGGTTGTTTGGATTCATCCTGGCCATGAGAAGTGATGATATCTTCGAGTCTGACAATGTGATAGACATTTGTTGCTGCTACTGCTCTAGCTGGCTGCTGTGGACCGTCTTTGCTGCAGCCCAGCGTCTCTTTTGATAGCTCTATGAAACCCCAATAGTCCCGGAGTTGAGAGACTGTATGAGAGTGAAGAAGCTGCTGCCAAGAAACCGAGCCAAAAAAATGCGAGGGCTCACACAAAGGAGCGAGGGACTGAATGGCGCTTGGCTCTGACTGTCGTTGGCAATGGGTTTTTTTAAATATTTTTTTTTAGACAAACCCAATCTAAGGGACGACGAACCAATGGTGTTCTTTAAGCGTCCTGAGAGGTCTTATTGGCTCGTACTGGCCAAGACATCTCTTCATCTCTCTATTGCCTCCTTTTGTTGGGGCAAACCACTACTGACACAATAACCCAGTGTTAAGTGCTGCTGTTGCTGATTCCCCTGCTGCTTGGATGAGCCCTCCTCTCTGTGCCAGGTTGCTAGGTAGCCTTAGATCCAAGCATTCAGAAGGCTGACACAGAATATTATGTGGTGTCAGCTATTGTGTAATGCCCCATTTTTGTACTGGTATTCTTAAAAACAAGTCAGACAGAGGTTGATGGGTTGTTCATGTGTACAGATACTATGCATTCCAAAGATGAAGGGTGTGTGGAGAATGTGGGTCTGTCTGCCTCTTACAGGGTGTATGAGGCTAGAGGTCAGGTTGTAATGGGCTGCAGACACAGTAGGACTGGCTCAGGAGATAAGCAGACCATTAAACCTTGGGTTAGCCTCATACAGTCCATTCGGAAAGTAATCAGAACCCTTGACTTTTTCCAGACCCCTTATTCTAAACATTTTTCCTCAATCTACACACAATACCCCATAATGACTAAGTGAAATCAGGTTTTTAGAAATGTTTGCCCATTTATTATAAATACAAAACAGAAATACCTTATTTACATACAGTGGGGCAAAACAAGTATTTAGTCAGCCACCAATTGTGCAAGTTCTCCCACTTAAAAAGATGAGAGGCCTGTAATTTTCATCATAGGTGCACTTCAACTATGACAGACAAAATGACAAAAATCCAGAAAATCACATTGTAGGATTAGTAATGAATTTGTTTGCAATTGATGGTGGAAAATAAGTATTTGGTCAATAACTAACAAAAGTTTATCTCAATACTTTGTTATATACCCTTTGTTGGCAATGACAGAGGTCAAAAGTTTTCTGTAAGTCTTAACAAGGTTTTCACACACTTTTGCTGGTATTTTGGCCCATTCCTCCATGCAGATCTCCTCTAGAGCAGTGATGTTTTGGGGCTGTTGCTGGGCAACACGGACTTTCAACTCCCTCCAAAGATTTTCTATGGGGTTGAGATCTGGAGACTGGCTAGGCCACTCCAGGACCTTGAAATGCTTCTTACGAAGCCACTCCTTCGTTGCCCGGGTGGTGTGTTTGGGATCATTGTCATGCTGAAAGACCCAGCCACATTTAATTTTCAATGCCCTTGCTGATGGAAGGAGGTTTTCACTCAAAATCTCACGATACATGGCCCCATTCATTCTTTCCTTTACACGGATCAGTCGTCCTGGTCCCTTTGCAGAAAAACAGCCCCAAAGCATGATGTTTCCACCCCCATGCTTCACAGTAGGTATGGTGTTCTTTGGATGCAACTCAGCATTCTTTGTCCTCCAAACATGACGAGTTGAGTTTTTACCAAAAAGTTATATTTTTGTTTCATCAGACCATATGACATTCTTCCAATCTTCTTCTGGATTATCCAAATGCTCTCTAGCAAACTTCAGGTGGGCCTGGACATGTACTGGCTTAAGCAGGGGGACACGTCTGGCACTGCAGGATTTGAATCCCTGGTGGCGTAGTGTGTTGCTGATGGTAGACTTTGTTACTTTGGTCACAGCTCTCTGCAGGTCATTCACTAGGTCCCCCCGTGTGGTTCTGGGATTTTTGTTCACCATTCTTGTAATAATTTTCACCCCACGGGGTGAGATCTTGCGTGGAGCCCCAGGTTGAGGGAGATTCAGTGGTCTTTTATGTCTTCCATTTCCTAATAATTGCTCCCACAGTTGATTTCTTCAAACCAAGCTGCTTACCTATTGCAGATTCAGTCTTCCCAGCCTGGTGCAGGTCTACAATTTTGTTTCTGGTGTCCTTTGACAGCTCTTTGGTCTTGGCCATAGTGGAGTTTGGAGTGTGACTGTTTGAGGTTGTGGACAGGTGTCTTTTATACTGATAACAAGTTCAAACAGGTGCCATTAATACAGGTAACGAGTGGAGGACAGAGGAGCCTCTTAAAGAAGAAGTTACAGGTCTGTGAGAGGCAGAAATCTTGCTTGTTTGTAGGTGACCAAATACTTATTTTCCACCATAATTTGCAAATAAATTCATTAAAAAATCCTACAATGTGATTTTCTGGATATTTTTTTCTTCTCATTTGTCTGTCATAGTTGAAGTGTACCTATGATTAATTATAGGCCTCTCATCTTTTTAAGTGGGACAACTTGCAAAATTGGTGGCTGACTAAATACTTTTTTGCCCCACTGTAAGTATTCAGACCTTTTGCTATGAGACTTGAAAATTGAGCTCAGGTGCGTCCTGTTTCCATTGATCATCCTTGAGATAGTTCTACAACTTAACTGGAGTCCACCTGTTGTCCACCGGTCAAACTGAGCAATCGGGGGAGAAGGGCCTTGGTCAGGGAGGTGATCAAGATCTGGATGGTCACTCTGACAGAGCTCCACAGTTCCTCTGTGGAGATGGGAGAACCTTCCAGAAGGACAACCAACTCTGCAGCACTCCACCAGCATGGGCTTAATGTTAGAGTAGCCAGACAGATGCCACTCCTCAGTAAAAGATACATGACAGCCTGCTTGGAGTTTGCCAAAAGGCACCTAAAGGACTCTTAGTCAATGAGAAACAAGATTATCTGGTCTGATGAAACTAAGATTGAACTCTTTGGCATCAATGTCAAGCTTCACATCTGGAGGAAACCTGGCACCATCCCCAAGGTGAAGCATGCTGGTGGCAGAATCATCTTGTGGGTATGTTTGAGACTAGTCAGGATCGAGGGTAAGATGAACGGAGCAAAGTACAGAGAGATCCTTGATGAAGAACGAGCTCCAGAGCGCTCAGAACAAACTGAGGAGATGGTTCACCTTCCAACAGGACAATAACCCTGAGCACACAGCCAAGGCAACGCAGGAGTGGCTTCAGAACAAGTCTCTGAAGGTCCTTGAGTGGCCCAGCCAGAGCCTGGATTTGAACCCAATCGAACATCTCTGGAGAGACCTGAAAATAGCTGTGCAGTGACTGACCGAGCTTGAGAAGATCTGCAGAGTAACTCCCAAATACAGGTGTGCCAAGCTTGTAGTGTCATACCCAAGACGACTCAAGGCTGTAAACGCTGCCAAAGGTGCTTCAACAAAGTACTGAGTAAAGGGTCTTAATTCTTGACTTTGAAGTTTTATATTTTCTATAAATGTGGAGGATTTTATAACATTTAAAAAAAAAACTGTTTTTGCTTTGTCGTTATGGGATATTGTGTGTAGATTGATGAAGAAAAATACAAAAAGTCAAGGGGTCTGAATACTTTCCGAATACACTGTATATCTGTCCCATCATTCCCTCCCACCACCGTGGTAACTCCCGAACAGCACCGGCCACCTCCCCTGACGCCCATACATCCCCCTAAGCGTGAGTCGGGAGCCAAAGGAACGGCCACGCATGGTTGTCCATGAAGGAAGGAAGGAAGGAAGGGAGAGGACTCATTTGAGGCTGCCCTGCTTTCCCTTTTGTCTCCTGGCTACCTGCACTGCTTCCCCCTGCATGCTTCTGTAGGACTGTGTGGATGGTGCAGTGAATGGCAGAACAATGGAGGGAGCTTGGCGGCCTGGCGCTGGAGGAGAAACGGCCTCACACCACGGAGTTGTTCTACGTGTACCGGAGTGCAAGTCGAGGTCCAAAAGGCTCCTTGACAGCTTCTACCCCCAAGCCGTAAGACTGCTGAAGAATTCATCAAATGTCCACCCGGATTATTTACATTGATACCCCCCCTTTGTTTTTACACTGCTGCTACTCACTGTTTATTATCTGTGCATAGTCACTTTACCCCTACCTACATGTACAAATTACCTCGACTAACCTGTACCCCCGCACATTGACTCGGTACCCGTAACCCCTGTATATAGCCTCCATTATTTTTATTCAATTGTTTTTTTAAATATTAAATATTTTCTTAACTCTATTTCTTGAACTGTACTGTTGGTTAAGGGCTTGTTGGTAAGCATTTCACGGTAAAGTCTACAGCTGTTGTATTCGGCGCATGTGACAAATAAAATGTGAATTGATTTACGCCTCGATCAGACAGACAGCTTCATTGCATCACTGCGGCGTAATATATTCTGCAGCCCAATTTTTTTTCAATGTTATCCAACATTTGTTCTGGACGTGTGTGCAACAACAGTTCAACATTCACCTTTTGCTGCTATTTCTGTCAAGTCTAAAAAATACAATTTGATGAATACGTTGGATTTATCCATTGGATATGAATCTACTTCTGGTGTATCCAAACCAATGATGCTGTCAGTCTGATCGAGGCGTTTGACAAAACACAGGACCAGCTTCCCTGCTGACTCCATATACCACCACCATACACCCTGTGATTACTTCTGGTTTACAGGGATTCATTATGATGGTCCTGGTTCCAGAGCTGTAGGTCTAAGTACTCTAGCAGGTCCCAGCCACCATGAGCCTGGTCTCACTGTTTCACACTGGTTGAGTTACGGTACAGTACAGGCACCTTAGCTTGTGGATAGAAGAGCCAGATGTTAAATGTATCCCATCTACACTTGCCTTCAGACAGTTTCAAGGCCCTCACGCCAACTCTGGAGACGTGATGGTGTTGTCATACAAACAGGAAGAGTATCAACCGTGTCATACTAGAAGAGTTGGACGTAACTGTTGGTATCATTTGAAAACCACACTGCCTTTGAGTAGGGGCAGCAGGTAGCCTAGCGATTTAAGAGCGTGGGGCCAGTAACCGAAGGGCTTGGTTCAAATTCCAGGGTCGGCAAGTTGGAAAAATCTGCCCTTCTGCTCTTGAGCAAGGCAGTTAACCCCCAACAACTGCTCCACAGGCACCAATGATTGGAATGTCGATTTAAGGCAGCCCCCCGTACCTCTGATTCAGAGGGTTAAATGCAGAAGACACCTTTCGGTTGAATGCGTTCAGTTGGTGTGAGGGCCTTGAAACTGTCTGCAGGCAACTGAAGATGGATGTAACATCTGGCAAATGACTAGTTACCCCCTTTCTCTTTCCCTATACCTGTGGACAGGCATGTCTGAACCTCGAGTCATGCAGAGGTTTCCTGTCATCATGATAGCAGAATGAGTCTACCTGCACAAACCAGCTACTCTAGGGTAGCCAGAGCAGTGGACCGGACCGAGTGTGTCTGCATTTGAATTTGTTTGCAGTTGAATGTGCGTGTGGCACTCCTCCCTGGTCAAACACTAGAGAAAACAAACAGTAGACTTGCTAATGGGACCTTAACTACAAGCTGCATATCCTTCTATCAGACCCAGGCAAGCAGAGTTTATGCAGGGAGCTTGAGTCAACACACAGAGATAAAGACCCCCTGGCCAACAGGTTAGTTTGGTCTGCACAGTATACAGTCCTACTGGGATGGTTCTATAAGAGGATCTGATAGGTTACGAAGACTAGACCGATGTATTAAACACTGTTCTCATTGGATGCTGATGAGCCCAAATGTGCTGTATGGACTCCAACATAGAATTATTGTCTTGAATATTCACGTTTTATTTCATGAATGGAAGCCATGTCCTGGTATGAAAGATGCACGTTATGGTCCAAAATCATAACAGCTGGAATGGGCTGCACATGTGCCTTCACGTCACACTGCCTTTTTACGCAGTGTAAGATCACGTTGTTCTGGAGGGAAGACAATGGGGGGAGAGTGGATCTGTTGGCCATCACAGTTACAAGGTGAGTCTGTGTACAGACAGTCTAATGTGTACAGTAGCCAATTTCCTCTGTTGCATAAATTCAACCAAACATCCAGCTGCTAATTATTCATTAGGAATGAAGAGGCAACCATGTAATTAAGCAATTCTCCATACGACTGGAAAATTGCAACATCGTAACATAAGATCAGCGAATGACATGCATTCATAATATTTTACACCATTTTTCAGAGCTTGTTGTGTGGCATCTTCTTACCAAGGTTGTTTTCTGAGTCATTTTAAATAATGCTCACCTGAACCGATCATCTTTTCTGTCACCGTCTCTGACTGAATGACTGTGACTGTCACCATCTCTGACTGAATGACTGTCTGACTGAATGACTGTCTGACTGTCTCTGACTGAATTGACTGTCTGTTACTGCCTCTGACTGAATGACTGTCTGTCACTGTCTCTGACTGAATGACTGTGACTGTCACTGTCTCTGACTGAATGACTGTCACTGTCTCTGACTGAATGACTGTCACTGCCTCTGACTGAATGACTGTCTCTGACTGAATGACTGAATGACTGTCTGACTGTGACTGTCTGACTGAATGACTGTCTGACTGAATGACTGTCACTGTCTCTGACTGAATGACTGTCTGACTGAATGACTGTCTGACTGTCTCTGACTGAATGACTGTCTGACTGAATGACTGTCTGACTGTCTCTGACTGAATGACTGTCTGACTGTCACTGACTGAATGACTGTCTCTGGCTGAATGACTGTGACTGAATGACTGTCTGACTGTCTGGCTGTCTCTGACTGATGACTGTCTGTCTGACTGACTGAATGACTGTCACTGTCACTCTGTCATGACTGTCTGAATGACTGTCACTGTCTGACTGATGACTGTCACTGACTGTCTGTCTGACTGAATGACTGTCTGACTGTCTGACTGTCTCTGACTGAATGACTGACTGTCTGACTGAATGACTGTCTGACTGTCTGACTGAATGACTGTCTGACTGTCTCTGACTGAATGACTGTCTGACTGTCACTGCCTCTGACTGAATGACTGTCTGACTGTCACTGCCTCTGACTGAATGACTGTCTGACTGTCACTGCCTCTGACTGAATGACTGTCTGACTGTCTCTGACTGAATGACTGTCTGACTGTCACTGTCTCTGACTGAATGACTGTCTGACTGAATGACTGTCTGACTGTCAATGTCTCTGACTGAATGACTGTCTGACTGTCTCTGACTGAATGACTGTCTGACTGTCTCTGACTGAATGACTGTCTGACTGTCTCTGACTGAATGACTGTCTGGCTGTCTCTGACTGAATGACTGTCTGGCTGTCTCTGACTGAATGACTGTCTGACTGTCTCTGACTGAATGACTGTCTGACTGTCTCTGACTGAATGACTGTCTCTGTCTCTGACTGAATGACTGTCTGACTGTCTCTGACTGAATGACTGTCTGACTGTCTCTGACTGAATGACTGTCTGACTGTCTGTCTGACTGAATGACTGTCTGACTCTGACTGAATGACTGTCTGACTGAATGACTGTCTGACTGTCTCTGCCTCTGACTGAATGACTGTCTGACTGTCTCTGCCTCTGACTGAATGACTGTCAATGTATCTGACTGAATGACTGTCTCTGACTGAATGACTGTCTGACTGTCTCTGACTGTATGACTGTCTGACTGTCAATGTATCTGACTGAATGACTGTCTGACTGTCTCTGCCTCTGTCACTTCTACGTATCTGACTGTCTCTGAGCCTCTGACTGAATGACTGTCTGACTGTCTCTGACTGAATGACTGTCTGACTGTCTCTGACTGAATGACTGTCTGGCTGTCTCTGACTGAATGACTGTCTGGCTGTCTCTGACTGAATGACTGTCTGACTGTCTCTGACTGAATGACTGTCTGGCTGTCTCTGACTGACTGTCTGGCTGACTGAATGACTGAATGACTGTCTGACTGTCTCTGACTGAATGACTGTCTGACTGTCTCTGACTGAATGACTGTCTGACTGTCTCTGACTGAATGACTGAATGACTGTCACTGTCTCTGACTGAATGACTGTCAGTCTGTCTGTCTGACTGAATGACTGTCTGACTGAATGACTGAATGACTGTCACTGCCTCTGACTGAATGACTGTCTGACTGTCACTGCCTCTGACTGAATGACTGTCAATGTATCTGACTGAATGACTGTCTGACTGTCACTGCCTCTGACTGAATGACTGTCACTGCCTCTGACTGAATGACTGTCACTGTCACTGACTGAATGACTGTCTGGCTGTCTCTGCCTCTGACCGAATGACTTTCTGACTGTCTCTGACTGAATGACTGTCTGACTGTCTCTGACTGAATGACTGTCTCTGACTGAATGACTGTCTCTGACTCTCTGACTGAATGACTGTCTATGACTGTCTGACTGTCTCTGACTGAATGACTGTCTTTGACTGTCTGACTGTCTCTGACTGAATGACTGTCTCTGACTGAATGACTGTCTGACTGTCACTGCCTCTGATTGAATGACTGTCACTGCCTCTGATTGAATGACTGTCACTGCCTCTGATTGAATGACTGTCACTGCCTCTGACTGAATGACTGTGACTGTCTCTGACTGTCTCTGACTGAATGACTGTCTCAGACTGAATGACTTGTATGACTGTCACTGCCTCTGACTGAATGACTTGTCTGACTGTCACTGCCTCTGATTGAATGACTGTCACTGCCTCTGACTGAATGACTGTGACTGTCTCTGACTGTCTCTGACTGAATGACTGTCTCAGACTGAATGACTTGTCTGACTGTCACTGCCTCTGACTGAATGACTTGTCTGACTGTCACTGCCTCTGATTGAATGACTGTCACTGCCTCTGACTGAATGACTGTCTGACTGTCTCTGACTGAATGACTGAATGACTGTCTGACTGCACGCCACATTTAAGGCTGGGAATAAAACATGAGGCAGAGAACTCTCCTAGTAGAAGGATGCCTATGAAAAATCAATGTTAATTTTGCACCAGGAATGCATAATGCAATACATGTAATTTAAGTATGTTTTCACCTAATTGTATCCATGAAAAAGCCTTTGATATTTTCATGGCGGTTGAGCAACTCGATAAACTATCCTTCATTGTTCTTATGACCGGTCTGACAGCTTGCGGATGAAACCGGGGAGATGTCATGACCACACATCCTCTGAGGTCAGGGCTCATCCTGCCTAAAGCAGTGCCTCTGTCAGAAGACTGACCGGTGGTCCTTTGTAGCTCCGTTGGTAGAGCATGGCACTTGTAACGCCAAGGTCAATGGTTCGATTCCCATATGTAAAATGTTATGCACACATGACTGTAAGTCGCTTTGGATAAAAGCGTCTGCCAAATGGCATATATATTCAATGTTTAATAAGGTCTGCCTCAGGCCTCTCCTGGGGGCTACATAGACCGATGGACAACCAAACAGTTGTTATCCATTATCTACACATGGCAATTATTGCTCCATTTAATTGATTCTCTTTCAGTCGATATAAAATCGTAATGCTCTCCAAAATAAGACAACCTCATTCTATGATACAACATTAGGAATGGGGTTAGTACAGAGCTGGGTGGTATTGCAGTGTAAGCTACCATTTTAGGAGTTTAGGCCCTGAGTCTGTTTTAATACCTTCTCTGCCCTCAAACTCTTCCCCAAAGCCTCATAACATGCCCAGCAGTTCAATTCCTGGCTCTTCAGCCAAACCACAGAGGTTATAGAGCATAGAATGAGGCTGGCAAAACAAGAGCACAGTGAGAGACACAGTGCGTTGTTGTTGCATGGTCTATTCCCACAGATGGATTAAATCTGGGGCCAGAGGTCAGACATTTGACCTCTGCTTGGCCTCCTGGCTGCCCAGGTCTAACTACAACAGAGAGAGAAGCTGATGCTGGTACTGTCTCAGGATTGATGACCACGGAGGAAATATAGTGCGTTTCCTAGTAGTTGTAGCCTATGTTTTGTAATGGCATACTTTTACTGTCACCCCACGTGGAGATTCCGTCCCTGTGAGGTCTGGTGGAGTATTAACCATGCTTGTTAAAATGTTATTGCTGTAAAGTTTGATAAAAAGGGGGAAATGTGGACTTCTGCTTTCGACCCAGTTTAATGGTCCTTTCCCAGTCCAGGCTTGTGTTTCATAAACATTGATTAAAAAATATATATACATAAAGAAGTTGTACTCACAGCCAAGACAAGCTGCATTTTATGAGAATGTCTTGTACACGGTTTGACTTCAAGACCCAAACCAACCCCTGCAAGGAAAAACAAGTTTATTTGGAATTTCAACCCAGAAGTTAAATGAAAAACAACATATTTTGGGAACAAAACCAGTCTGGGATTAACAGGGGCATTAAATCCCGCTTTCTGGGTTTGGGGAGAGAGTTGGCACTAACTTAAACCATCCCTGAGCTTCTAAGGTTGGCCCAATAGCTGACCAGCATCTCCATCTGTCTGACAGCCCACTGAGCAGTTTGCAGCCTCTTCATCGCTCTCATTGTGTGTGTGTGCGGGTGCGCGCCATGACAGCTTGCCTGAATCCTGGCACTGAACACCACTCTCTTGGACTCTTTATGCCGCCAAAAGGCATTGTGGGTAATGCAGCATTCACCTAATCTGCCTCCATGATATTATTATTCCACTTGGGAACATAAGTTGTTGCGATAACCAGACAGTCATATTTTACACCAGCTCTTATGACCTTGTCAGATGATATGGTTCAGGCCTCATAGCTGGCAAACCTCTACTTTAACCCACATGGGCAACAACGTCCTCAAGTGTCACATTTATCCCCCCGACCCACTGTGGATGTTTTTTCTCCCTAAGATCTCTGACAGACCTGAGTTCCTCCAGTCCCTCCAGAGAGCTCTGTGTTGTATTGGTGAGCCAGGTCATACCTGAGGCTGAACGGACAACGCTGATTTATTAACGAACAGTGGGCAGTGTGTGTGAATCACCTCAGTGCCGTTGTCCCTCTCCTTTCCTCACTGCTCCTCTCCATCTCTAACACATCATCCAAATGAACTCTGTCAGTGCCGGGGCAGGCGGCAGGTAATTAATGCACATAAGTCATTAAGCACAGTCGCACAATACCACCGTAGCAGCAGCCTCCAGTGGGAAGACAATACCAGCGGACGGAGGTGCCCTTTGCTTGTCTATTAATACATTTGAGGAGTAAACGGACAGAGCACTGGCACGTTAACAAGTCGGCGCTGGCGGTCAGGTTCGATTTTTCAAATGGGTCCTCTGGGGAGGGAGGGAGATAGGATACTATTAGTGTTTAGGAAGGGGATATTTAGATATAGGACCACACTGAGGAGAGAGAGAAGATAGTGTTAGTGTTTAGGGGATATTTAGATAGGACCACACTGAGAGAGAGAGAGAAAGATATGAGAGTGTTTAGGAAGGGGATATTTAGATATAGGACCACACTGAGGAGAGAGGGAGAGAGTGTTAGTGTTTAGGAAGGGGATATTTAGATATAGGACCACACTGAGGAGAGAGGGAGAAAGATGAGTGTTAGTGTTTAGGAAGGGGATATTTAGATAGACCACACTGAGGAGAGAGAGAGAAAGATATGAGTGTTAGTGTTTAGGAAGGGGATATTTAGATATAGGACCACACTGAGAGAGAGGGAGAAAGATATGAGTGTTAGTGTTTATGAAGGGGATATTAAGAGACCACACTGAGAGAGAGAGAGATATTGTTAGTGAGATATTAAGAGACACTGAGAGAGAGAGTTAGTGTTTAGAAGGGGATATTAGAGAGAGGAGAGAGAGAGAGATATTGAGAGGAAGAGAGAGAGAGAGTTAGTTTAGAAGGGGAGTATGACCACACTGAGGAGAGAGAGAGAGAGAGTGTTTAGGAAGGGGATATTTAGATATAGGACCACACTGAGGAGAGAGAGAAGATATTGTTAGTGTTTAAGAAGGGCATATTAAGTATGACCACACTGAGGAGAGAGAGATGTTAGTGTTTAGGAAGGGGATATTAAGTATGACCACACTGAGGAGAGAGAGAGAGAGAGAGAGAGAGAGAGAGAGAGAAGATATTGTTAGTGTTTAGGAAGGGCATATTAAGTATGACCACACTGAGGAGAGAGAAGATATTGTTAGTGTTTAGGAAGGGCATATTAAGTATGACTACACTGAGGAGAGAGAGAAGATGTTAGTGTTTAGGAAGGGGATATTAAGTATGACCACACTGAGGAGAGAGAAGATGTTAGTGTTTAGGAAGGGGATATTAAGTATGACCACACTGAGGAGAGAGAAGATATTGTTAGTGTTTAGGAAGGGCATATTAAGTATGACCACACTGAGGAGAGAGAGAGAGAAGATGTTATGAGTGCTCCGCCTGTATGAGCTGTCTGCAGCTATAGTTCTGTCAAGGAGCAGCTGTTGGAAATTGTTCTTGAGGATTAAAAATAAAGTCTAACAAGGTGAGGATGCTGTAAACAGTTCAGATTATTCACCTCCATTACATAAGCAGTGTTATTTGAGACACTGAAATGTCCATTCAGGGAGGTATAGACACCAAAAGTCAGACATTTTGTAAATTCCTCCTGCCATGGCTACAGCATTAGAATGATAGATTGCAGAACACTTTATCCCAAAAAGACCACATTTCCACCCAGCACACATTCCTAATAGACTGCCACAGTCGGGTCCAGATGTAGCTTCTTAACTGGTCTTCCCATGAACACGGGTGTTATGGCGTTTGGAGACCTCAAGAACATGTTGAGTAAACGCTCTTCAGAGGCCTCACGCTTTACGCCTGCCGAGATCCCACACATTATAAACAGGAAGAGGAAGGAATGTTGGGACTCGGCTGCTTCTTTTCAGAACTCACTCCTCCACTTCCCCTCTGGTGTGTGTCATCATCACCACTTTATCGGAGTCCCTCGACGGGAGGAAATGTACTCTGTGTTTCCCAGGGCAACCACTATGTTAAGGTTTTCTTGCGTCGAAGGAGAGGAGGACCAAAATGCAGCGTGGTTATTTTGATACATGTTTAATAAAAGAATAAACACGAACCGCCTATCTGGTGCAAACAAACACAGAGACAGGAACAATCACCCACGAAACACTCAAAGAATATGGCTGCCTAAATATGGTTCCCAATCAGAGACAACGATAAACACCTGCCTCTGATTGAGAACCACTTCAGGCAACCATAGACTTTTCTAGATAACCCCACTATATCACAATACCTACAAAAAAAAACCAAGACAAAACACACCACATAATTAATCAATGTCACTTCCTGGCCTGACCAAAATACACAAAATACTAAGACCACTTCCTGCTTTCAGTAGGTGATACTTGTCCCTAGTCGAGGTGTGTGTATGTGTTCTAAGTGTTTTTTATCTGTATTTTAAATACAGCCGTCTGTTGGATAATTTGAAGTTACACCATGATACTGTATACCCATTCGTAATAGTTAGTTTCTGTACATTAGTCATATACAGTATACTATTATTTGTATGTCTCTGGCTCCAGTATGAAGTTTTGCGAGCCAATGCTAGCCAGCATTAGCACAATGACTGGAAGTCTATGGTATCTACTAGCATGCTAAGGACAGTATCCTATAATACTTCACTATAAGACTTGGTAATGTGAAAGGGAATGCTGGACCAAGGTTATATACCCATATGACTTAACATAGTCTCCTCACTGGCTGAAATCAGAAACAAAAACATCCCTTTAAAAGGATGAGCCTCGATCTCCCATTGTTTTATCTGGAATAAGACAAATGCATGGAAATTATTTGAAGTAATAGTGGGTAAAACGGCCAGCACCGTGATCCAAAATAAACGTTTGTAACCCAGTTTCAGATATAAACTGTTGCATAGCAACGTTTTTAGTCCTAAATCACTGTGTCGATGTAGACTGACTTCTGTTAGACTGCAATATCCCTCGTTATTCCATATGTGGCTGTTATTAGTTCTATGTTTCTGACCCCTGAAGACTACAGCTGTGTATCGCTGTTGGCAGTTGAGAAGGAGCAGGGAAACATTTTGGCAAATCAAACAGCACAGAGCATCCCTGTGCCCTTTGCAGGGGTCAGACGGCTAAAGGCAGGCAGTGTGCGTTTACTGAGGAGGTTTGCACTGACACAGGTTGTGTGTGTGTGTGTGTGTGTGTGTGTGTGTGTGTGTGTGTGTGTGTGTGTGTGTGTGTGTGTCAGGAACAGCTAACGTCCGCCTCTGGCTGAGTTAGAGCAGAAAGGAGTTGGCATTTCCCCAGGCGTGCTGATAAATGTTTTGGCAGGAAGGTCTTTGCAAATGACTACATTCCTTTTAGCCTTTTTTTTAAGGCTATTTTTACCATTCAAGGGCCTTTTCGTTCAGTAAGCACTTTTTTTCTTCGTTGCACAGCGTGCAAATAGGAAAGACTGTTTTTTGTTCTGTAGTAGTGGGAGGTTGGCTCCTGTTTCTGTCAATGCAGATGATACAACCAAGTTCAAAGTCAAACTGCATTTTCTCAATGTATCTTCATTTATTTTGATGCACTACTAAGTTGCCTAAATAGGAAGTCAAGATGATATATTATAAACAATTTAAGCTGAGAGCAGAGATGCCTCAGTAAAGTTGGAAGCATTCTCAGAATTTCTCGCTGTGCCCTCACTGACCCCTACATCACATGGTGTTGTTGACTCTGTGTTTTCGGGGACATTCCACTTGTCAAAAAGGCCTCTGACTACACGTCCACAGCAGCAGTGTAAGGACCCCTTGCCGGCCGTCTTCTTGTTTCCTGCATGTCCCGGTGAATGTGGACTAGGCTGTGTTAGAGCTGTTCAGGGGCTGTAAAATAAATAATGTCTTAAGAGGATTAAGGGGACCTGGGCCACATCGCTCTGGAGGTTACCACGGTTACAGTGAGAATGACCTCGGCTGTCAAAGGTGGTGTCTCACTCCCCGTGCCTCTCACTTTATTTCTCTCACTCTCTTACAATAATGTACATCCTTTTGATATGTTACTTAGTGTATAGCATAGTTTAAAAAAAATGTGCACCTAAAAACCATTCAATAAGTTGACCCCTATATTCACACCTTAATTATTCAATAAAGGTGTGTTCGACTCTCTCTCTATTGCAGAGCCTGGATGAGCTGGATGATGACGACGGAAGGGATAAGGCGAAGGAGGAGGAGCAGCAGCTGACACAGCTCAACACGGAACAGAACGAAGCCATGACCTCTGACCCTGGGGCCACCACCCACTTACTACAGGTGAGGACAAGGTCACATGTCACCCAACCTCACTGACCTTTACCCCTTAGTGTAATACCTAGGGCCTGGAGTTTAGCCTGACCATGTAACCGGACCAGGAAACACTCTGGGCTGAAGTCCTATCAACCAATAAGGCTTTTGGCTCCCCAAGTTTTGTACACACTTATATGGTTCTTTGATCACTGAAACAAAATGGTTCCATATACTGGAGAACACTGAACGGTGCCATTTATGAATTATGGCTCCTACTATTAAATAATCATATTTTGAGCTAAGGATATACTTTTAAAAAACAATTAAATAATGGGCAAAAGAATACCAGCATAGTTTTTAGAATTATTTGCCATTCAATGCGAACATAGTTAGGAAATATGAAGTACAATACTTTGTCCATTAGTTAGTGATCAACAAAAAGGTGTCTTCTGCTCCATTCTCAACCACCAAACAGCAGACGTCACACATACAGTTGAGACAACCACAGGTTCAAGCTGCATGTATCGCCCCTTGATGGAGAGCATGTTGTGGGGTTAGGGGCCTTGCTCAAGGGCCTAACATAAGGGAATGTTTTGAGGATATGAACCCAGCAGCCCTTCAGTTATCAGATCAATTCTGCCATTTTTATTTTCTCTTAACGCCCGACCCGGGATTAGAACCAGCCACCTTTCAGCCACAGGCCCAACTCCTTAGGCACTGGACTACCTGCTTGACTGGTTCCAGATAAGAAGAAAAAATTAATATGAATTAATCTCCAGAAATAAGCATGAGTTAACCTGCCAAAATGCTATGCAGACATACAATTATTATGATGTAGAAGAACAACTTGCATGCCGTTGTCCGCAGCAGCCGAAAGAGAGAGCCTCTGATAGTTCTGGGATACTGAAAGAGAGAGCCTCTGATAGTTCTGGGATACTGAAAGAGAGAGCCTCTGATAGTTCTGGGATACTGAAAGAGAGAGCCTCTGATAGTTCTGGGATACTGAAAGAGAGAGCCTCTGATAGTTCTGGGATACTGAAAGAGAGAGCCTCTGATAGTTCTGGGATACTGAAAGAGAGAGCCTCTGATAGTTCTGGGATACTGAAAGAGAGCCTCTGATAGTTCTGGGATACTGAAAGAGAGAGCCTCTGATAGTTCTGGGATACTGAAAGAGAGAGCCTCTGATAGTTCTGGGATACTGAAAGAGAGCCTCTGATAGTTCTGGGATACTGCCTCTGATAGTTCTGGGATACTGAAAGAGAGCCTCTGATAGTTCTGGGATACTGAAAGATAGTTCTGGGATACCGAAAGAGAGAGCCTCTGATAGTTCTGGGATACTGAAGTTCTGGGATACCGAGAGAGCCTCTGATAGTTCTGGGATACTGAAAGAGAGCCTCTGATAGTTCTGGGATACTGAAAGAGAGCCTCTGATAGTTCTGGGATACTGAAAGAGAGCCTCTGATAGTTCTGGGATACTGAAAGAGAGCCTCTGATAGTTCTGGGATACTGAAAGAGAGCCTCTGATAGTTCTGGGATACTGAAAGAGAGCCTCTGATAGTTCTGGGATACTGAAAGAGAGAGCCTCTGATAGTTCTGGGATACTGAAAGAGAGAGCCTCTGATAGTTCTGGGATACTGAAAGAGAGAGCCTCTGATAGTTCTGGGATACTGAAAGAGAGCCTCTGATAGTTCTGGGATACTGAAAGAGAGCCTCTGATAGTTCTGGGATACTGAAAGAGAGCCTCTGATAGTTCTGGGATACTGAAAGAGAGCCTCTGATAGTTCTGGGATACTGAAAGAGAGCCTCTGATAGTTCTGGGATACCGAAAGAGAGCCTCTGATAGTTCTGGGATACCGAAAGAGAGAGCCTCTGATAGTTCTGGGATACCGAAAGAGAGAGCCACTGATAGTTCTGGGATACTCTGATAGTTCTGGGAGTTCTGGGATACCGAAAGAGAGAGCCTCTGATAGTTCTGGGATACCGAAAGAGAGAGCCTCTGATAGTTCTGGGATACTGAAAGAGAGAGCCTCTGATAGTTCTGGGATACTGAAAGAGAGAGCCTCTGATAGTTCTGGGATACTGAAAGAGAGAGCCTCTGATAGTTCTGGGATACTGAAAGAGAGAGCCTCTGATAGTTCTGGGATACTGAAAGAGAGAGCCTCTGATAGTTCTGGGATACTGAAAGAGAGAGCCTCTGATAGTTCTGGGATACTGAAAGAGAGAGCCTCTGATAGTTCTGGGATACTGAAAGAGAGAGCCTCTGATAGTTCTGGGATACTGAAAGAGAGAGCCTCTGATAGTTCTGGGATACTGAAAGAGAGAGCCTCTGATAGTTCTGGGATACTGAAAGAGAGAGCCTCTGATAGTTCTGGGATACTGAAAGAGAGAGCCTCTGATAGTTCTGGGATACTGAAAGAGAGAGCCTCTGATAGTTCTGGGATACTGAAAGAGAGAGCCTCTGATAGTTCTGGGATACTGAAAGAGAGAGCCTCTGATAGTTCTGGGATACTGAAAGAGAGAGCCTCTGATAGTTCTGGGATACTGAAAGAGAGAGCCTCTGATAGTTCTGGGATACTGAAAGAGAGAGCCTCTGATAGTTCTGGGATACCGAAAGAGAGAGCCTCTGATAGTTCTGGGATACCGAAAGAGAGAGCCTCTGATAGTTCTGGGATACCGAAAGAGAGAGCCTCTGATAGTTCTGCGATACCGAAAGAGAGAGCCTCTGATAGTTCTGGGATACCGAAAGAGAGAGCCTCTGATAGTTCTGGGATACCGAAAGAGAGAGCCTCTGATAGTTCTGGGATACTGAAAGAGAGATCAAAACATAGATTGTATGTTAAAAGTCATGCAATGATTAACTAGGCTATTGAATCACCAATAATTATTATTCATAATTTATTATAAATCATTTATTACATACCTCTTCTTATTCAGAAACAGTCTTCTAATGGTTTTAATGAACATAGTCCCCTCAATTGACTCTGAAATGAAAGAGAGAATTAGCTAATTATTAATGTCAGACTGGGTCTGTAGCTCTATTTGGCATATCCCATAATAAAAAATGGTTCATTAGAAAGAGAAAGCTAGCTTGTGAAGTGGCAAATTAAAGTAGCCTAGCTTTTTCTGTTTAGCTAGCTAGCTTACCAAATGCTCATTCTAATAAAGTTTCAATTTTATTTATCTAGTATATAGCTTATAATAAGACTTTGGCTTCATATATTTTTTTATGAAATAATCAACTTTGTGTATATATATATATATATATATCCTCTTGCTTCTAGCTAGAATTTAGTTTGCAACAGCACAAGTTTGTGCCTGGCTGTTTGCCACTCAGACCTTAGCAATAATGTTTCAAAATATACATTAGCTCTCCATGGCAAGGGAAAGATTTAACATGTCAGACTTCAGCTCGCCATTTTTCTGAACACGTGAAGTCATACAGCACCATCATTAATATTGATATAAATGTCAATGGAAAACAGCTAAATCAAATGAAGAGGGAATGTTAGCTGTCATTTCAGAGTTTGATGTGACTGGGTTAGCTTTTGATGTGTTAGGTTAGCTCTTAGCTCTTTGATGTGACTGGGTTAGCTTTTGATGTGTTAGGTTAGATCTTAGCTCTTTGATGTGACTGGGTTAACTTTTGATGTGTTAGGTTAGCTCTTAGCTCTTTGATGTGACTGGGTTAGCTTTTGATGTGTTAGGTTAGATCTTAGCTCTTTGATGTGACTGGGTTAACTTTTGATGTGTTAGGTTAGCTCTTAGCTCTTTGATGTGACTGGGTTAGCTTTTGATGTGTTAGGTTAGCTCTTAGCTCTTTGATGTGACTGGGTTAGCTTTTGATGTGTTAGGTTAGCTCTTAGCTCTTTGATGTGACTGGGTTAGCTTTTGATGTGTTAGGTTAGCTCTTAGCTCTTTGATGTGACTGAACCCTTGATGTGTTAGGTTAGTTTTCTTTGATGTGACTTCACTGATGTGTTAGGTTAGCTCTTAGCTCTTTGATGTGACTGGGTTAGCTTTTGATGTGTTAGGTTAGCTCTTAGCTCTTTGATGTGACTGGGTTAGCTTTTGTTTGCTGTTTAATTTCTAAAATCCCCATTACACTCTAGAGAGGGATAGAACCCTCAAGGTTTTTTGTCTTCACTGGATATATATATATATATATATATATATATAAGTATAGTATAGGCTTCTAAAGGTTCTATATAGTAAAGGTTCTATATAGAACCCCAAAGTACCCTTTTTTCTAAATGTATAGTACAAAACAAGATCTCTTGATTCCCATGGTGATCTACAGCTGAGTCCAGCCCCAACTTACACACTCCCCTCCCTTGAGCAGAATGTGATGATGAGATAGATAGATACCACAGTGCCACCAAACAGAGGCACTGTTGGTCAGAGAGAAAGCACTCCATAAGCTGCTTGAGAAGGAGGGCGCCGCAACCAATGCATTGCTCTATATAAACCAGCTCGTATTGCAAAATGATGCACTACAATACGCTACAAAATACAAATGCATTCCATAACCATTCTCTGGGTGTGATGACATTAGCAGTACTAAAAACATATTGCTTAGATAGCTGTGTTTTTGAGACGGTCACAACCCAGCTCAGCTCCAAGGTCCACAGGGCTAAGTGCTTATAGCTTCATTTGGAGCCTGTGTTGCAGCAGGAATGAATATGCATGTATGACATGCTATTGATATGGAGCATGCAGTTTGAGAACATTGAGGCCTCTGCGTTAATAGATGTCATAGCAAGGCCAAACTGATTTTATATATACAAATGTAGCTACAGTATATGGTTTTGCAAACAATTATATTTTGATTGTGCAATTGATTTTAAACTAAACCATTCCAGAGCATAACATACGTGAATAAGATGGAGACCCTACTATCAGGTTGGTTATTATTGATGTGATTGTTTCTATACGCAGTGACTTTGGAAATATCATTTTCTGTTACTTTCGCCTTGAGATCATTACTGTGCAGTCAACAAGTGTGCAATTGAAGTGCTGTCAAGCGCTCTAGGCGGAGACATGAAAGGACTTGAGAATATGTTGGTAACGAAGGCAACCGCGGAAACCATTTGGATTTCCTCCCCGTGTTATATTTACAGATATGGTTACTGTCAGTACAATACAGTATCAGATGATATATTCATATAGAGCTTTCCAAATGTAGTTAATCATTTAAAGTCAGTAGGTCCACAAACACTTAAATCACTAGAAATATGAGCCACCCACTCGTTTAACCTATGTCTCACGTGTGTTGAAAGTGAAGAGGCTTCTACTCCGTTGACATGCCGTATAGTGTACCCAGAAGATTAAGATCACGTAACACGTCCTTCCCGCTGAAACATAAGCAGATTACACTTCAGCCCAAGGAAATGAGATATGGAGGTGCCTGCTGAGCCCACCTTACCACTACAACCTATTCCCCTTAAATCAGAGTAGATGTGGGCACCGCCACGACTAACCACTGGGGATCTCCCGCACTGCATCTCACCCATTGCTCTGCCACTCCCTGCCTTTGGTCTAGGGAATTTTGACGGCTGTGTGTCATGCCGTTGTGACCTTAGTGACCAGCTAACAGAGGAATAGCGACCGTGCTTCTACACCTGCATTGCTTGCTGTTTGGGGTTTTAGGCTGGGTTTCTGAAAAACACTTTGAGATATCAGCTCATGTACGAAGGGCTATATCAATAAATTTGATTTGATTTGAAATTTGATATAGACAGGAGGGAAGGAGAGACAGACGGAGAGAGAGAGTGAGAGTAGGGGGGGTTGGGGGATAGAGAGCAGTAGAGAATTTAAGAGTGGATTTACAGGGAGCTGTCAAGCCGACATCTGTAAAGACGGAGCATTCCAAAAATGTGCTATTTCATTCTGACCCCATTTATCACACAGACAAGCGTTTGCCATGTTGTCTGTGTAATATACAGCTACCTCGAGATCAAACTGTCAGGCTTTTTAGCTTCTGCACCGGTATCAAGATGTCTGGACTGAGACGGGACTGGCAACTTCAAATACTAGGAACCGTTGACCTTTCTGCGGAACAAAATAATCCCCTACCGTTTTGAGTCCACACAGTTTTGCATCAATAAGAAGTGAACTTGATTAATGAGCTTTCTGACTTTCATTTGATAGTTGATTCGTATTTCTCTCCTTTCATCCTTTCTTGGGTCTATCTATCTGAACCAAGTAAAGCACTGTCCTCCCCTTCTTCTTCCTCTGTGGAGAGCTGTCTGTTCCTGCCCTATAACAACCTGTTCATGGAGATGAGACTAGGTAATAGCAGTGTAACACTGTCCTCCTCTTCTTCTTCCTCTGTGGAGAGCTGTGTGTTCCTGCCCTATAACAACCTGTTCATGGAGATGAGACTAGGTAATAGCAGTGTAACACTGTCCTCCTCTTCTTCTTCCTCTGTGGAGAGCTGTGTGTTCCTGCCCTATAACAACCTGTTCATGGAGATGAGACTAGGTAATAGCAGTGTAACACTGTCCTCCCCTTCTTCTTCCTCTGTGGAGAGCTGTGTGTTGCTGCCCTATAACAACCTGTTCATGGAGATGAGACGAGGTAATAGCAGTGTAACACTGTCCTCCTCTTCTTCTTCCTCTGTGGAGAGCTGTCTGTTCCTGCCCTATAACAACCTGTTCATGGAGATGAGACGAGGTAATAGCAGTGTAACACTGTCCTCCTCTTCTTCTTCCTCTGTGGAGAGCTGTCTGTTCCTGCCCTATAACAACCTGTTCATGGAGATGAGACTAGGTAATAGCATTTTAGCACTGAGCAGTTTTGCTGTGACAATACCAGTATTGCAATATGTTTTCCAGGGAAAAAATGAAAACACGAAGCAGACCAAACTCTTTGGTCCTTTAAAAACCTGCTGTATGTAAAATATTGTGTGCTACAGCTTGGAAAATAAATAAATGTGACTCCGGATGAAAGCATAATGATTTTTGTTTTCCAACATCAGGGCTGTTTTCCTAAAGATGTTAAACCCACTTCGTGTTTTGTTTCCTTCCCCCGATACTAACGAGTATCGTGATACTGGTATCCTCCCGGCCCTACTGACCAGCCCGTCTCAGTGAGAGGGAGAACAGAGAGAGTTCTGTAATGGCTGCAGCACTATCTCCTCCACTGTCATCCTTTCTCTGTTCCTACTCATCTATTTCGTATCCCCATCGCCTGCTGCCAACCCGTCCTCCCCCACACAGTATCACCTTGTGATACACATGGAATCACACACACACCTGTATGCACGCACATACACAAATACTCACACACACACACACATGGGTGTCTTTCTCTCCTTGCCTGTGGCTGCGTTCCTCTGTGAGGTAGTGTAATCAGTGATGTCTGTGTCACAGAGGGCCTCTCTCTGGGGACCCCATGTGTTCCTGGTTATTAGGCCTTACCCCTCTGTGGTATGTGAGCCGTACAAGGAAAACACTTTCCCTAAACCTGGAGCCTTGTCAGATAAACAACACCATAGGTAACATTCCTCCAGCTTATCTGATTCTAATGTGGCGCCTGGTCCAAAGGGGAGAGTGGTTTGGGTTCTGTGTTCTGAAACGGTGTGCGTTGTAAACACTGATTATATGAAACATTAAGAATGCTAACAACCCCCCTCCCCCAACACAATTCGTCAGGGTATATTTTTTATTTTTTATTTATTTCACCTTTATTTAACCAGGTAGGCCAGTTAAGAACAAGTTCTCATTTACAACTGCGACCTGGCCAAGATAAAGCAAAGCAGTGCTACACAAACAACACCGAGTTACACATGGAATAAAAAACGTACACTTAATAACACAATAGAAAAGTCTATATACAGTGTGTGCAAATGAAGTAAGATTAGGGAGGTAGAGAAATAAATAGGCCGTAGTGGTGAAATAATTACAAGTTAGCAAATTAACACTGGAGTGATAATGTGCAGAAGATGAATGTGCAAGTAGAGATACTGGGGTGCAAAGGAGCTAAAGAATAATAACAATATGGGGATAAGGTAGTTGGATTAGCTATTTACAGATTGGCTATGTACAGGTGCAATGATCTGTAAGCTGCTCTGATAGCTGATGCTTAAAGTTAGTGAGGGAGATGTGAGTCTCCAGCTTCAGTGATTTTTGCAATTCGTTCCAGTCATTGGCAGCAGAGAACTGGAAGGAAAGGCGGCCAAAGGAGGAGTTGGCTTTGGGGTTGACCAGTGAAATATACCTGCTGGAGCGCATGCTACGGGTGGGTGCTGCTATGGTGACCAGTGAGCTGAGACAAGGCGGGGCTTTATCTAGCTAGACTTATAGATGACCTGGAGCCAGTGGGTTTGGCGACAAATATTAAGCGAGGGCCAGCCAATGAGAGCATACAGGTCGCAGTGGTGGGTAGTATATGGGGCTTTGGTGACGAAACAGATGATACTGTGATGGATCCAATTTTCTGAGTAGAGTGTTGGAGGCTATTTTGTAAATGACATCACCAAAGTCAAGGATCGGTAGGATAGTCAGTTTTATGGTGGCATGTTTGGCAGCATGAGTGAAGGATGCTTTATTGCAAAATAGGAAGCCAATTCTAGATTAAATGTTGTATTGGAGATGCTTAATGTGAGTCTGGAAGGAGAGTTTACAGTCTAACCAGACACCTAGGTATTTGTAGTTGTCCACATATTCTAAGTCAGAACCGTCCAGAGTAGTGATGCTAGGCGTGCGGGTGCAGGCACCGATTGGTTGAAGAGCATGCATTTTGTTTTTACATGCATTTAAGCGCAGTTGGAGGCCATGGAAGGAGAGTTGGAGTGGAATTGGGGGCTACAGGGCCTGGGTTAACCTCTACATTATCCTACTCTTATACCCTTATCCTTCTCCTCCTCAGTTCCTCTGGTGCTGTAGAGGTTAACCCAGGCTAAAAGGCTATAAGAACTGGTTGTCTGTTGCTTTGGGGACAAAAAATAAAAGAAGCAGATTTCTGGGTGTTGTAGAATAGATTAAAGGCATAATGTACAGACAAGGGTATGGTAGGATGTGAGTACAGTGGAGGTAAACCTATGTGTTGCGTGATGATGAGCGAGGTTTTGTCTGGAGGCATCAATTAACATAAGCTATCTAAGGCATTTTGAGCAGGACTGAGGTCTCTACAGTGAAATAAAGCAATAAAAACTAGCCAAGACAGCAGTAGACAAGGAATTTTGATATTTGAGAGAGGCATAAAGCAATCACAGGTGTTGATCGGGAGAGCTAAGACAACACTGGGTGAATGGCGAAGAAAGGGCAGAGCGGGTCAGTTAGATACATGCAGGACCTGAGTTCGAGGCTGGGGCCGACAGGTAAACAAAATGAGGTACAGTGTTATTGAAACAGTCCAGGGGCCATCAGCTGTGTAGCTGAGTGATCATAGGGTCAAAAGAGTAGCAATAGGTGAGTCTGGGTGCTGTACGGTATTCACTACAACGCTGGGCGAGCAGGTGACACAGCATTCAGAAAAAGCTAACGGGCCGGGGCTAGTAGATGGTTCTGTAGTTGCGGCGATATTGTAACAGAATAGCCTGTTGAGTCCACATCGGGTGATCACGTCGCCAGTCCAGTCGTGATGGATCGGCAGGGCTCTGTGTCGACAATAAAGGGTCCAGGCCAATTGGCAAAGGAGGTAATTGTAGCCCTAGAATTAGTTGGTATATGGGCCTAACTCGAGGCTAGGGCTGGCTGATGCCGGGGGGCGGGGGGAAGTTGAGGACCGCTAGCCGTAGCTAACAGACTACTAGCTAGTTAGCTGGCTAGTACCTGATGGAAGTTCCAGTTATAAGGGATAAAAATAGCAGATCCGTACAACATTGGGTGAGGCAGGTTGCAGGAAAGTATATTTAGTTCGTAGATAGAAGTGAGATTAATATATATATATACGAAAAAAGACTGGCTATTTACAAGGGATAAGACTGGGTGAGACAAAGACAGATATACACGTCCTACTGCGCCGCCATCTTGGATTGAGAATATACTCTACAAGATGTTGAAAGCATTCCACAGGGATGCTGGCCCAAGTTGACTCCAATGCTTCCCACAGTTGTCAAGTTGGCTGGATGTCCTTATTGTGGTGGATCATTCTTGATACACATGGGATACTGTTGAGCGTGAAAAACCCTGCAGCGTTGCAGTTCTAGACACAAACCGGTGTGCCTGGCACCTACTATAGTACCATACCCCGTTCAAAGGCACTTAAATCTTTGGTCTTACCCATTCACCCTCTGAATGGCACACATACACAATCCGTCTCAATTGTCTCAAGACTTAAAATATTTTTTGGGGTCTCCCGAGTGGCGCAGTTGTCTAAGGCACTGCAGTGCTTGAGGCGTCACTACAGATCCGGGTTCAATCCTGGGCTGTGTCGCAGCCGGCCGTGACTGGGAGACCCCTGAAGCGACACGCAATTGGCCCAGTAATTATTTTAAAATCATACCATGTGATTTTCTGGATGTTTGTTTCAGGTTCCGTCTCTCACAGTTGAAGTGTACCTATGATAAAAATCACAGACCTCTACATGCTTTGTAAGTAGGAAAACCTGCAAAATTGGCAGTGTATCAAATACTTGTTCTCCCCACTGTATACACATGTAGCTACAGTATATGGTTTTGCAAAACAATTATGTTTTGATTGTGGTACTGCATGTGCAAATGATTTTAAAGGAAACCGTTCTAGAGCATAACGACATGAATAAGACACATACCCCATTGTGGTATCCAACACCTTAACAACCCTCATTTCCATTTGTTATTTGCACCTGTCAGTCCAGCAAAGCTTGAGAATCCTTTCTTTAAGGCAGGCACTTTCTCCTCCCTGCCTAGACAGTTTTCAAATGCATTAAATGAAGGTTCCCTGCTTAGATGTAATATTCTTTAAGCTGTTCAGAAGTTTGGTTGTATAGCCCGAGACAATATTTTCAGAGGGTATCACGTTTGTTGATCAAGATTACAAGTCAGTAAATCAGGTTAACCAGATTCATATTTATCCTTTACAAGACTGCTGCCAGCTAAAATAGGTCATTGGCTGTAGTCTCTTCATTTTTCCAGTTGAATTCTTAGGCCTCACCTTTTGAAATGTCAATCGTGTACTCCTAATATGACCGAGAGCCTCCAGAGTAACAGATAGGGATATTTAGCAGCTTTGCAAGGAGACATAGATGGAGAATGCTGGAATGCAAAAATAGGCCTATTGTGGAACTTTTATTAGGGATTCCTTCTGGGATTTCAGACATTTAATGGGCTGTCTCGCACACAAAGGCTGTCAGATTGCAAACCCTTAAATTCCTTCTTTAAAAAGATATGTGCATGTGATTTATGAGTGGGAGAACATTGTCATGAATTATATATTTGGCCATGGATAGATGGGAAGACCGACACAGACTGACTGACTCGAAAAGCTGTTAACTTTACCATGAAAGGTATTGTCTGTAAAAAAGCCTGTACATTGATTTTCTTTGGCGAGGTAGTCTTTAATGCAGTAATCTGTTTAATGGTCCCACCAACGCCTCAGTATAAAACGTTGCCTTTTATCTTACCGGCTTTGGCACACAATAAATCATGAACAGTCTATTCTTGTCCGACATCAAACCTGTCAATTACAAAGCTTCACTGAATTCCTTTTAATGCATTTATTCTCTCCATTTACATTATTGTAGTTCTGTCCTTGAGCTGGACTTGTCTATTGTCACAGAAATGCTTTAGCATTTAGACTGAGGGAACACACACAGGAATCTGCATTTTATATTTTTGTATTGACATTTAACAAGGTACATTTTTAAAGGTCCTTATATTTACCTAAGAACTTATGGGTAAATATACATACGTGACAAACTTAAACTACAACTCTGCTTTTAATGTGAACTTTTATTAAGCTAAATGCCTTCTGGGATTTCTGACATTTGAATGGGCTGCGAAGCGCCAAAGGCTTTCAGATCGCAAACACCCATACATTCCTTTTTAAACAATGTGCATGTGATTTATGAGAGGGAGAACATTGCCACGGCACTATTCCTCTTTTCCTGGAGTCACACAAAGCTATAGGCTTCAATAACTTGTTGACATTTATGTTGAGCATGTTCTGCTACTGTAGTGGGAAGTAATATTTGACAGTGTAGATGATATTATAAATACCTCAAGGGCAACTCGTAATAAGACTAAGTATTTAGCCTATTAAAATGTTTGTCTTACTCCATAAAGATAATTAGCAATATGAAAGAACACTGTAGTTGAGTTACAGTAATAGGCAATGAAGAAATGTCTGAGAATGGAATTTGAAATACAAGTGTATTTTACTACTTTGGAAAATGATTGGATTCACATACAAGGCATAAAGCTGAAGTTACAAGGCAATACTTACATTAACAAATCATTATTCTATGCATGATCAGAGAGGGAAGGGGAGAAATCATAGCCTGAAAGGCCATGCCCCAGAAATCTATGGGGTAGAGAAAAAAGGAAAGAAAAGAGACAAAAAGAGAAAGAACAATGAATCTTAGACTTTTTATTTTTTATTTTATTTTTTTAAGCATCTGAGTTGTTTGATTCTAAATCTGAGTTGTTGGCCAATGGTATTACTGTAAAGTTAACCTCCAATCAGATATCAGATTTATATGATGTGAACTCTGCTTCTCAGAGATGAGACAATGGGGGGTTGGAGAAATAAAACTGAGAATGTTGAATTCCTAAGACAACACAGAGGAGATTCTTGCATATGGTTGTTAAAGTGACTTCGGCGGCTGAGCTGCCCTACCCTACAATTAGTCCTATTTACTGTAGATAACTATCTGCTGCCTACTATTAAAAAGGAAGTTGGCTAACATGTGTTAGCAAGATATCAATGTGCATGATATCTAACAAAGCAGAGTGAAGGTAGGAAAATGTATGAAACGTGGATACAACGTTGACTTTTTCAAATCATCCTACGGACGTTCATCCAGGTCAGCTTTTACATTTCTTTACATTATCGGAAAGAGCAGAGTCTTAAGGTTTCTAACATACAATCACTGACAAACTCTGAAAAATGAGGGCATGGGCTCTGTTTCAAAATAGAACTTGTTTGTTTACGTGGCAGCGTTTCCATGCGTTACCGTGTCACTCAAGTTGCGGGAAAATATTATTGATATTTGATAATGTTACAGTATATTCCATTATATTATTACTATAAAAGGTGTTGACTGTGATCAAAGCAGGGGAATGTAAGTATGTCTTCTCTGTTTTAATTAACAAAATAGCCAACTATTAATTTAATCTGCATGGCGCAGCCATGTATCCTGCAGGCTGCATAGACCAGTAACATAATTAAACAAAAAAATATGCCATTTTATTAGTCTTGTGGTTCTTAGCACCTGCCTAAACCAAAGTAATCATAGATTTCTTTGTGATGGTGTATATTCAATGGATTTATTAAAATAGACGCCCATCCACATCTGCATACCCCTACTCCCTCAATCACCAGTGCCGGCATGTGCACAGTATATATAAATGGTTTATGCCCCCCAAAAAAGTTTTTACAGGTAACATACTGTAAATCCTGTGTGATTTGTGTATCTTAGACAGACACACACACACACACACACACACACACACACACACACACACACACACACACACACACACTCTCCTGTCTTAGCAATATGGAGGTATTTTTCAGTTGGATTGTTTTCTATTGTTAAGATCCCGTTGTACATCTTTCTTCCATCATATGTATTCCTATGAAATCAAAAGAAGGCCAACTGCCCCTACCCCGGCTTCATGAAAGACACAACTCTGCACTGACTTAGCTGTCAGCCTCCTAAAGTCTAAATTCAGAGACTGGCTACCCCCTGACCAGAAGCAGGAACACCCGTAGCCGAAACAAACGGACTATTACCAAAGTCTAGAACAGAAAGGTGCACGACGTCACCAATCCATGTCTGCTCATTGATTTAATGAGTCACTTTAAGACCACAATACTTTATTCATATTGTTTTGTTGTTCCTCGTTTGTTTATTTTGTTGCTGTTATCCATTAATATGTTGTATGCTCATGGATTTCTGTTTGTATTGACTTCTATATGAGTGTTATCAATAGAACTTGAAACCAAAAACAATGTAAACATAAGAGCTGGGAATGTAACATGAATACAGCTCCTTCATAGTTTTGTTTCTGATGCTCTCTGCTTTTCTGAGGCCTGTCTGTTCTCTGTAATAGTGTCTCTTAGGGCTGCAGCAGAGGCTGTTAAGCAAGATAAATGGAGCCCACAGCCCCATAATGCAATGCTGTGAAGTATCCTCACTTAAATGTCATTAACCTTGTCTCAGCAACTCCCAGCCCGGGATGCAAGACGGCACACGGGGAAGCAACCGCCGCACGGTGGACTGTTAATGTGATGAATGCAAACTGGGAGAATATCTGAGAACAAGTCATTTTTTTCAACGTGACACGCAGCAGCAGTGTCATGTTTCTCTCACACAACTCTCGACAGAACAGCCAGGCAAGCCTCAGAGTCCTTGACTCCCTTGGTATTCGTGGAGTCGTGCAGAGCAGCACACAGCTCCGTAAAAGGGCTGACAGACGCTCGCATTTAAGTCAGTATTGTTGTGTAACCATTGTGTGTGTTTTTATACACCCCAGATGAAGACACTTTCAGGTATGCATGCATGTTGGGTTGTGAGCATGAAGACATTAATTCCGTTCTCTGCAAGCTAATGGACGATAAAGTACATCTTGTTTTGTCTAGTCAAATATCTATTTGATCAGTGCATTGCATGCGAGAGCTCTACAACATGCGAGAGCTGCTGTAATCTACTACTCCCTTGATCATGTGTTTATAAATCCCAGGGTTTATAGGAAAACATTTGCTATGTTCACTAACCTTTTGGATCTGATTTGATCTTATCACTATGGAAATATACAGACAACTTCCAAAATAAACAAAACACTCGATCGAGTAAATGAGGGATAAAAAGTACTGTATATTGAAAGCAGGTGCTTCCACACAGGTGTGGTTCCTGAGTTAATTAAGCAATTCACATCCCATCATGCTTAGGTTTATGTCTAAAAATGCCCAGTGGCCCATTATTTTGGCTACGATGGCTAGAAGAAGAGATCTCAGTGACTTTGAAAGAGGGGTCTCAAAGAAGCATAGAGAATTTAAAGGGTGTGTGTGTGTGTGTGTGTGTCTGTCACCAGATCTCAACCCAATTGAACACTTTATGGGAGATTCTGGAGCGGCGCCTGAGACCATGTTTTCCACCACCATCAACAACACCAAATGATGGAATTTCCCGTGGAAGAATCGTGTTGCATCCCTCCAATAGAGTTCCAGACACTTGTAGAATCTACGCCAAGGCGAATTGATGCTGTTCTGGCGGCTCGCGGTGACCCAACACCCTATTAATACAATTTATGTTGACGTTTCCTTTATTTTGGCAGTTCAAATCAAATCAAATCAAATTTTATTTGTCACATACACATGGTTAGCAGATGTTAAATGCGAGTGTAGCGAAATGCTTGTGCTTCTAGTTCCGACAATGCAGTGATAACCAACAAGTAATCTAACTAACAATTCCAAAACTACTGTCTTATACACAGTGTAAGGGGATAAGGAACATGTACATAAGGATATATGAATGAGTGATGGTACAGAGCAGCATACAGTAGATGGTATCGAGTACAGTATATACATATGAGATGAGTGTGTAGACAAAGTAAACAAAGTGGCATAGTTAAAGTGGCTAGTGATACATGTGTTACATAAGGATGCAGTCGATGATGTAGAGTACAGTATATACATATGCATATGAGATGAATAATGTAGGGTAAGTAACATTATATAAGGTAGCATTGTTTAAAGTGGCTAGTGATATATTTACATAATTCCCATCAATTCCCATTATTAAAATGGCTGGGGTTGGGTCAGTGACAATGACAGTGTGTTGGCAGCAGCCACTCACTGTTAGTGGTGGCTGTTTAACAGTCTGATGGCCTTGAGATAGAAGCTGTTTTTCAGTCTCTCGGTCCCAGCTTTGATGCACCTGTACTGACCTCGCCTTCTGGATGATAGCGGGGTGAACAGGCAGTGGTTCGGGTGGTTGATGTCCTTGATGATCTTTATGGCCTTCCTGTAACAACGGGTGGTGTATGTGTCCTGGAGGGCAGGTAGTTTGCCCCCGGTGATGCGTTGTGCAGTCCTCACTACCCTCTGGAGAGCCTTACGGTTGAGGGCGGAGCAGTTGCCGTACCAGGCGGTGATACAGCCCGCCAGGATGCTCTCGATTGTGCATCTGTAGAAGTTTGTGAGTGCTTTTGGTGACAAGCTGAATTTCTTCAGCCTCCTGAGGTTGAATAGGCGCTGCTGCGCCTTCTTCACGACGCTGTCAGTGTGAGTGGACCAATTCAGTTTGTCTGTGATGTGTATGCCGAGGAACTTAAAACTAGCTACCCTCTCCACTACTGTTCCATCGATGTGGATAGGGGTGTTCCCTCTGCTGTTTCCTGAAGTCCACAATCATCTCCTTAGTTTTGTTGACGTTGAGTGTGAGGTTATTTTCCTGACACCACACTCCGAGGGCCCTCACCTCCTCCCTGTAGGCCGTCTCGTCGTTGTTGGTAATCAAGCCTACCACTGTTGTGTCGTCCGCAAACTTGATGATTGAGTTGGAGGCGTGCGTGGCCACGCAGTCGTGGGTGAACAGGGAGTACAGGAGAGGGCTCAGAACGCACCCTTGTGGGGCCCCCGTTTTGAGGATCAGCGGGGAGGAGATGTTGTTGCCTACCCTCACCACCTGGGGGCGGCCCGTCAGGAAGTCCAGTACCCAGTTGCACAGGGCGGGGTCGAGACCCAGGGTCTCGAGCTTGATGACGAGCTTGGAGGGTACTATGGTGTTGAATGCCGAGCTGTAGTCGATGAACAGCATTCTCACATAGGTATTCCTCTTGTCCAGGTGGGTTAGGGCAGTGTGCAGTGTGGTTGAGATTGCATCGTCTGTGGACCTATTTGGGCGGTAAGCAAATTGGAGTGGGTCTAGGGTGTCAGGTAGGGTGGAGGTGATATGGTCCTTGACTAGTCTCTCAAAGCACTTCATGATGACGGAAGTGAGTGCTACGGGGCGGTAGTCGTTTAGCTCAGTTACCTTAGCTTTCTTGGGAACAGGAACAATGGTGGCCCTCTTGAAGCATGTGGGAACAGCAGACTGGTTACCAGCAGATACAGTTACCTGTATGTGGCTGGTGTACACGCAATGCATTATTTAGTGTTTCTCATACTAACACCAGGTGAAAAACAACAGTTGACAGTAAAGCCCTGTGTCAGTGCCTCTTTCATAAAGCTGTCAGCAGTGTTTCCACCATAGAGGAGGATATGAGCATAATCATCCCAAAGCCCAAGGACATGAATAGATTGATATCGAAAGCCAGAGCCTCTAGGAACAACTGTAGTCAATTCATAAAACATAGTACTTTACACACTACACTTACGGATTTGCATTTAGACAACCATTTGAAGTGCTCTGTGGAAGTTTGTACCATACAAAATGATTCTGATTTCTCTATAGCGAGAAACCTACGTCTTACGTATTTGAAGCCCTAAAGCCTCTGAGTAAGTGTGATTCCTTTGAAGTTCTTCCAGAGTTTATTAAGGGGCCTTTCTGGTTCTACTGTCAGGGAGACGGCTACAGTAGGGACCAAGGTCCACCACCGGCACCAACTAAACCACACTCTCTAATCGAGTGGAGGAGAGGCAGAGACCCTCAAGCACACCAGAGGAGTTTCACTGTTCAGTGCCTGAGGGGATGAATAGATATCCATCCGTAGTGTGTATGCATCTCTGGGCCTGACCTTTTTTTGTCTGTTTTTTTAAATGCGATTTTTGTACCATAGGGGATCAGTGGGGGCATCGCCAATGTATGGACCTTTAACTCTTAAGATTATACTAGAATGGGAAACATGATTAACGTGTGCACCTCGCGTTACACAACTGATTGTATCCATGGTGCAACTGGAGGCTGTGTGGTGATAGCTCCTCTGAATCTAATAGCTTACCTATCTATATCAGTTCAGCAGTAGAGTTTCAAGAAGGTTTATACACAACCTACAGGCTTTCTGGAATAGCTACTCCTGATGATGACGCAATGCTATTTTGTTGTCGTGTCTCTGTTGCACACAACCACCTGCCCCTGCACTGTGTCTGTGTGAGCGTAGGTGTGCGTCTGTACGTGTACGTCTGTCTGCGCGTGTACGTCTGTCTGCGCGTGTACGTCTGTCTGCGCGTGTACGTCTGTCTGCGCGTGTACGTCTGTCTGCGCGTGTACGTCTGTCTGCGCGTGTGTTTTTGTCTGCACCCAAGGCAGATTCATGAGGAAAGGTGGGCTTTGTGTCAGGCAGTGAGCTTTTCAAGCTGATTATTTTAAGTCTCCTCTGTGAATTTCACAATCTGGACACAAATGTTGAATACGAAAATGCTGACTAAACAGTTTCATAAGCTACAGATCATCAATTTCCTCCGGCATAGTATTCATCCTAACAAACATATCCGCCTCTGATGTGTATGATAGACTTCCCTTGCCTTTGTTCATGTATTCCTTAGCAATTAGAAATGGCCCTGCCCCTGACATAGCCCACCAGTATGTAATATACTTGTACCAAAGAACCCTGGGCCTTTTTGTTGTCTGAGTATCCCCTTCCTCTGACATGGCTCTCCTTTGTTTTCATAGGATACTCCAAGATCCGGGAGTGGCCACCACCAGAGGTGAGAAACTTTCCATATTACTTCTGTTGAGAATGAGGGCGTGTATTATTGTTTCTGGTATGGTGGGAGGGAAGGTGGTGATTAAGTGAAGAAACAGAGAACCTGGAAGACCAGGAAGAGAAGGCAGCAGTTTAGGTCATTAATTACCATAGCAGATGACCTTGTAAGTTTCACAATTGAAAATGTCCTCTGTGTTTTACGGTGCCTGTCAAAACATTTAGTTCCAGTTTTTGATATCAATGCATCAGAAATGACAGAACAGCTTAACGCGCCGGGTGTCTTCTCGTACAGGGTTTCCCAACCTCGGTCCTGGGGCCCACCCTAATTCAAGTAAGCTTTGATTATTTGAATCTGCTGTGTACTTAGGGGGGGCCCCAGGACCGAGTTTCTGGGAAAACCTGCTCTAGTAGTTGACTGTACGCCAACAACAGGCGTGTTGTTCAGACTATCGTTTGCAGGCGATGCAACATTGACGTGACATGAGGGCATATCAAGCCGATCCGATGTCTCGATAAGGGGTTGAAGTTCAATCAAGGTCGGAAACAGTAGTTGCTGATTACAGCTGACATCCTCTTTATACCACACACTTACTATGATTGACTTATCAGAGCATACAAGAGCCAATTAATCCACACCAAGTCAGTATATTTCTTGCTTATGGTGTTTTGGTTTTTCTGGACACCACACTGCTAAATTCCCAACCACCATTTGGGCATTCTTTTCCACTATTTGCTTAAGGACAATCGCCATCAAATTGTTAAGTTCTGTGTGATCCCGGCCACGTTCACACCGGCTGACGCTCCCAATTTGGCCCAGTATAGATATCCTCCTGTGATTGGCTGGCCTCCACTGTCGGATGGTCCAGTGTTGTGGAGTGGAGTGGCTGCCAGGTGGGCGCCACAAGATGGCTGAGAGATTGGACAACCCTGTCTCTGTGAACGCGCCAACAAAACTATACAACAGGCTGCTAATGCATTCACACCATCCTCTCTCACAACACTATCACTATGGTCGAAATGGGCTATTATAGCGATCAGCCTGTTGCCGGTTGTCAGTCTTTGGAGATAGTTTGACTTTAAGATGGATGGGCCTTCTCTGTTCCCGTTGGCTCTGCTAGCAGAACACACCAGGTATCTCAGTGCTTGTTGTGTGTGGCCATTGGGTTACTACTCTGTTATTGGCTCTGCCTCTCCTCTCCAACCCCCACCTGCTGAGACCTCCAGGAGTGGATCATTGCCTCTGCCTGTCTCCCGTGTGGTCTCTGCGGGGCGCTAATGGACCAGATGGGGTGATTAGCACTGAGGACATGGCTGTTTAGACTGGGTGCCTGGCAGATGCTGCAAGCCCTAGAGACACTAGAGTGTGTGCGAGTGTGTGCGAGTGTGTGCGAGTGTGCGTGTGCGTGTGTGTGTGTTTGCATCTATAAGGGAAGAGTGGCCTCGAAGACCCTCAGCAAAAATCTTTGCTTAGGCAAGTGCCATGGAGAGCATTTCAAGGACTTTATATCAAAAGCAATGGGCACAACACTCTTTAGTTCTGAAAAGAGTGAAAATAATCTCCGTGGACTCAGCCTCTGAGTTACTGAGGAAGTAAATGTCAAATAGCCTCAAAAAACGGCATTATTATCTGAGTGTTTTTATTATGAGTGGTGGCGCCTCCTGGCTAAAAAAAAGAGATGGAAGAGGGGAGATGGGTCTGATTTCTGTGTGTGTGTGTGTGGGGGGGGGGGAGCGAGAGGTTTATGTTCCTCACTAGCTGCAGACCATGGACCCCGTAGCACCTCTCTTCACTAGCCGATGAATAGGGACTCTTTGTTTGCTAATGACATGAAGTGGATTTATGCAGGGCTCTCTTTACACATCTCCTCATTCAAGATGGTCATATTGAAATTGCCTCATATTCAGAATCCATTCTTCACCCTTTGAAATAGAACTCTTGACAGCTTTTATGTCATAATGGAATAAAAGGTTAAAAAGCATCAAAGGTATAAGTACTTGTTCTCCTCACACTTAAGACTGACCATTAGAGCTGTATTGTGTGTTCAGCAGGCTCTGAGTCATACGCTGCAACAGCTTTTCAGTTTTTATGTGATGCTTTTGAATGTCAGGGAACTTTCAAAAGGTTTACATGTTGTTTATTGTATTTACTTCACAAACTATGCGTGTGCGCATTGTGCACCTGTACCGTACCCAGTTCTATTGTTGACATGAGTCAGTGTTGAAAGCATGGACATTGGTGTTGGTCAGAAGTATTGATGTGTGTGTTGTGGCAGCAGCAGCTCTGGAGGTCCTGGTTCTGAGGAGGCGGCGGGGGCGAACAGTCGACACCGCCACGGCAACCGCCACGGCAACGCCGCCGCACCCGGAGGACTGGAGAGGAGGATGGAGGAACTGGAAAAGGTATTCAAAATTAGGCTTGCTCTACCATTCCCCCAGAAGTGTGCACTCGGTCACGCCCCCTCATGCAGTGAACACATTGGATTAGTGGGATCTGCATTAGGCCTATTGTTCACCAGTTGACTGAATTTCAACGCAGGTCTATCCAGCATCACTATCCAATGTTTTTATTTCATTTAATCTTTATTTAACCAGGTAGGCTAGTTGAGAACAAGTTCTCATTTACAACTGCAACCTGGCCAAGAATAAAAGCAAAGCAGTTTGACACATTCAACAACAGAGTTACACTAGTGAAATACAGTGGGGCAAAAAAGTATTTAGTCAGCCACCAATTGTGCAAGTTCTCCCACTTAAAAAGATGAGAGGCCTGTAATTTTCATCATAGGTACACTTCAACTATGACAGACAAAATGAAGAAAAAAAATCCAGAAAATCACATTGTAGGATTTTTTATGAATTTATTTGCAAATGATGGTGGAAAATAAGTATTTGGTCAATAACAAAAGTTTATCTCAATACTTTGTTATATACCCTTTGTTGGCAATGACAGAGGTCAACGTTTTCTGTAAGTCTTCAAGGTTTTCACACACTGTTGCTGGTATTTTGGCCCATTCCTCCATGCAGATCTCCTCTAGAGCAGTGCAATTTTGTCTGTCATAGTTGAAGTGTACCTATGATGAAAATTACAGGCCTCTCTCATCTTTTTAAGTGAGCGAACTTGCACAATTGGTGGCTGACTAAATACCTTTTTGCCCCACTGTATGCCTGCTGGAGCACATGCTACAGGTGGGTGCTGCTATGGTGACCAGTGAGCTGAGGTAAGGCGGGGCTTCACCTAGCAGAGACTTGTAGATGACCTGGAGCCAGTGGGTTTGGCGACGAGTATGAAGTGATGGCCAACCAACGAGAGCATACAGGTCGCAATGGTGGGCAGTATATGGGGCTTTGGTGACAAAACGGATGGCACTGTGATAGACAGCGTCCCAATTTGCTGAGTAGAGTGTTGGAGGCTATTTTGTAAATGACATCGCCCGAAGTCAAGGATCGGTAGGATAGTCAGTTTTACGAGGGCAGCATGAGGGACGGATGCTTTGTTGCGAAATAGAATGCTGATTCTAGATTTAATTTGGGATTGTAGATGCTTAATGTTTATAATGTGACTGTGATGTTTGAAATATTAAAATAGGACATGCCTTTGTTGATTATTTCAGAATGACTGTTATGCTTCTTGGCACATTTGACATTTTATTGTTGGCGTTTGATATCCTTCCTGTCTACTGCTATTTCTATTTCTGTATCCATCTCACATTTCCTGAAAGCCCTGTCTGTGTTGTCTGTCTGTGTTGTCTGTCTGTGTTGTCTGTCTGTGTTGTCTGTCTGTGTGTGTCTCTGTCACAGGGGCAGAGATACTTTGATAGCAGCAGGGCCTGGGGAGAGGTGACCTATAATTGTTTTTAAAGCGTCTATCAGCATCCTGATAAATCTTGAGGATTTATTTTTAAAAGATGAATTCCTCTCGGGATCGTTTGAGCGGCTGCCCAGTCTGGCCTCGCTGTTAGTCTTCAGTCAGATGTCGCCCTTCCTATAATCCTGGCGGCAATAACTCCTCTGTGTTCAGTCAGAGAATGTCTTTTACTGGAGTTAGGGAGAGGGGGAGTTCTATCTTCCCCAACACTCTGTACTCTCTCTCAATCACTTTTTAGATTCTCAAATGTCACCCCGGTCCAGTCCATTTCTAAAAGAAAAACTACTGCTTTCACTTGCCACGATGCCTGTAAATGAAGAGTTTGCACATCACTGGCGAGTTCGAGAGAGCAATCGGTGCACTATAGTATTGATTTCAGCAAGTTCTGTCGCTGGTCTCAGGCTTGTTGTTTAAATGCAGCAGATTTCATAGCTTTATACAACATTGACAAATGTGCAGCGTTCTTGATTGCTTTGACTATCGCATTGTAGTGTCATTCATCATGATAATGAAAGTATTACTTTGAAGCTTCAGTTACCCATGTAACTCGGGTAACCCTCCATAAAATAAAATGTATCTTCCGCGGCCTGAAGATGTATGGTTGCCACGGTATGGACATTGTGCGACATTCATTATGTTTGATTGTTTTCTCGTTGCTCTATGGGTTTCCATGGAAACCAGTTCACGCTTAACTTTGTTTTTACTACAGATAAGTTGGAGAGGCAGATTCCTGGCGAGCCTTCATTTAGCAGCGTAAAGATCAACGTCAAGCGTGACCACATGTCCACACGGCTACGGCTTCTATATTTGTTCTGTCTCTCTGACTCCGTCTCTCTGTCTCTGTGTGTGTGTGTGGTGTGTGTGTGTGTGTGTGTGTGTGTGTGTGTGGACGGTACCAAAGTGCTGCAGTATGTGTTCTAACGTTAAAGAGCTCTTTGTCCCTTCTTCCTCAGGAGCTGGCCAGACAGAGGCAGGAGAACGGGCAGCTGCTGAAAGCCCACCAGGATAAAGACGACCTAATTGGAAAGCTGAAGGAGGAGATTGACTTGCTTAATAGAGTGAGTGTTGGAGAGGGTTCTCCCAGGGTTGAGAAGGTAGAGTTGGGCAGGGCTGGGGGGTGTTTGAGACAGACCTTCAGGGTTGAGAGGGTAGAGGTGGGCTAGAGTGTTGTGGAGGGTCACCCAGGGTTGAGAGGGTAGAGGTGGGCTAGGGTGGGGAGTGTTGGGGAGGGTCACCCAGGGTTGAGGGGGTAGAGGTGAGCTAGAGTGTTGTGGAGGGTCACCCAGGGTTGAGGGGGTTGAGGGGTGAGAGGTGAGCTAGGGTGGGGAGTGTTGGGGAGGGTCACCCAGGGTTGAGGGGGTAGAGGTGAGCTAGGGTGGGGAGTGTTGGGGAGGGTCACCCAGGGTTGAGGGGGTAGAGGTGGGGAGTGTTGGGGAGGGTCACCCAGGGTTGAGGGGGTAGAGGTGAGCTAGGGTGGGGAGTGTTGGGGAGGGTCACCCAGGGTTGAGGGGGTAGAGGTGAGCTAGGGTGGGGACTGTTGGGGAGGGTCACCCAGGGTTGAGGGGGTAGAGGTGAGCTAGGGTGGGGAGTGTTGGGGAGGGTCACCCAGGGTTGAGGGGGTAGAGGTGAGCTAGGGTGGGGAGGGTTGGGGAGGGTCACCCAGGGTTGAGGGGGTAGAGGTGGGGAGTGTTGGGGAGGGTCACCCAGGGTTGAGGGGGTAGAGGTGAGCTATAGGGTGGGCAGCCACTAAGGCACTGAGAGTTAAGTAATTTACAGGTATTTTGAAGAGGTTACTATACAGATGTTAGCGCAACAAGGCTAGATCTGCTTTCACAATTATTAGTAATTAATAGTATGCTCCTTAAATTATAACGTGTGATATGTATGGTTCCCTTCTAGTCTAGAACACAGGTATAGTAATGTATATCTGCGTGTTGTTTTCTTTACCAGTAATCCTTTGATGTACAACTCAGTCTTGCCACGTCTAACTGTGCAGAAATTCTAATAGTTTTCTTAATTTCAGTTTGTGACAACTGGCAAGTATAGTGTAGAGAATCATTGTACCATTTAAGCTGTTGGGAAATATATTTTTTCCATAACCCAAAATATTGTATTTTCATTTGCTTAAAGCTGGTGTACAAAACTAAAAGTAAAAAATGTAACGTAAGGGAAGCATATAAATAGCACACATTGAACAGATCTACCACTTCTTAGCCTTGCTTTCAATGAGTGACTGATCTATAACACCCATTTCTATGTGGATCTTATTATAGTTTCTCTTATTTGTCAGTTGAAAGCTTGTCATTTTTAGTAACTGTGCACTGCAGGGGAAACTTGGAGATATTCAGTCTCACACAGCTGTGTTGAGTGAAGCTGAGGACTAAATAGAACCGATTGCCAAATTACCACGTCGCTATCTGCAGGCAATCAGCTTGATATTGTAAAGCTGCTTCTCGGATAAGCAGAAGATTACAATTATCCAGCGCTTGCAAGGATTAACACTCGCACAGGCAAACCCCCCAAAAGAGTGATTTTCTCATGTTCTCTCTCGCTCTATTTATCTCCCGTACCCCAACCTCTGAACTGGATCTGATGTTGGTATTTTATCAACATTTTAAACTCATTGTCAACCGCACGGGTCGTAACCCCATCCGGTTTTGGTCTACAGAGCCTGAAGTAAACGATATGCAGACCCGTTCAAGGTGCAGAGCTCTTCAGTTCCACTCCCCTGCACCCCTTGGCAGTTTGGAGAAACAACTTTTGAGTTTCACTGTGTGCCTCCTAACTTAAAACAGCTGCTCTTTTCAAAACATGACATTTTCCCTTCCCTGACAGTCTATTGGATCTAGTCTTAAGAAAACACTAGGCCCCTGCTATAAGTCAAAGAGTCCTTATGCCAATCAACATCCTACACACTGTGGTCAAGAGACACCCTTCTAGTGTGAAGTACAACTCTGATTTCAATCATCCCTTGACATGTAACGTGACTTATAACCACTAGGGTTATCAGCCTGTAATTAGTTTGTCATTAGTCAAGAGTTACTAAATCTCCACTCCGATCTGCTCCTGAATGTTATGTAACCATTTAGTAGTCCACACATTAGGCTAAATCCACAGACTCTGAATTTAAAGAGACAGCTGTGTCGCATGTGCCTCTTTCTCTAGAGACCAATTATATTACTTCTCCTTGGCACCAGGGAGTCAGATCTGTGACAGCCTACAGGCAAATACCCCACACCCTGTCTCCATACTTACTATAGACCCACACTGTATACAGAGAGGCACAACCCCCACCCCCTTTCTCCATACCTACTATAGACCCACACTGTATACAGAGAGGCACAACCGCCACCCCCTTTCTCCATACCTACTATAGACCCACACTGTATACAGAGAGGCAAAACCCCCACCCCCTTTCTCCATACCTACTATAGACCCACACTGTATACAGAGAGGCAAAACCCCCACCCCTTTCTCCATACCTACTATAGACCCACACTGTATACAGAGAGGCAAAACCCCACCCCCTTTCTCCATACCTACTATAGACCCACACTGTATACAGAGAGGCAAAACCCCCACCCCCTTTCTCCATACCTACTATAGACCCACACTGTATACAGAGAGGCAAAACCCCCACCCCCTTTCTCCATACCTACTATAGACCCACACTGTATACAGAGAGGCAAAACCCCCACCCCCTTCTCCATACCTACTATAGACCCACACTGTATACAGAGAGGCAAAACCCCCCCCCTGTCTCCATACCTACTATAGACCCACACTGTATACAGAGAGGCAAAACCCCCACCCCCTGTCTCCATACCTACTATAGACCCACACTGTATACAGAGAGGCAAAACCCCCACCCCCTGTCTCCATACCTACTATAGACCCACACTGTATACAGAGAGGCAAAACCCCACCCCTGTCTCCATACCTACTATAGACCCACACTGTATACAGAGAAAACCCCCACCCCTGTCTCCATACCTACTATAGACCCAACTGTAACAGAGAGGCAAAACCCCCACCCCCTGTCTCCATACCTACTATAGACCCACACTGTATACAGAGGCAAACCCCACCCCTGTCTCCATACCTACTATAGACCCACACTGTATACAGAGAGGCAAAACCCCACCCCCTGTCTCCATACCTACTATAGACCCACACTGTATACAGAGAGGCAAAACCCCCACACCCTGTCTCCATACCTACTATAGACCCACACTGTATACAGAGAGGCAAAACCCCCACACCCTGTCTCCATACCTACTATAGACCCACACTGTATACAGAGAGGCAAAACCCCCACCCCCTGTCTCCATACCTACTATAGACCCACACTGTATACAGAGAGGCAAAACCCCCACCCCCTGTCTCCATACCTACTATAGACCCACACTGTATACAGAGAGGCAAAACCCCCACCCCCTGTCTCCATACCTACTATAGACCCACACTGTATACAGAGAGGCAAAACCCCCACCCCTGTCTCCATACCTACTATAGACCCACACTGTATACAGAGAGGCAAAACCCCCACACCCTGTCTCCATACCTACTATAGACCCACACTGTATACAGAGAGGCAAAACCCCCACCCCCTGTCTCCATACCTACTATAGACCCACACTGTATACAGAGAGGCAAAACCCCCACCCCCTGTCTCCATACCTACTATAGACCCACACTGTATACAGAGAGGCAAAACCCCCACCCCCTGTCTCCATACCTACTATAGACCCACACTATGCAGAGAGGCAAATACTAGGGTCCTCAGAAACACAAATTCCTCAGCATTTCTCCCGATGTTGTTATTTTGTATTTTTCTAAAGTAATGGCATTCATTCACTTTGAATGTTTCATAGATCATTGTCTAGCTCCTGGCATTGAATATTGAGAACAGCGGGACTCTTTGCTGTTGGTTTCATAAGAGGTCAGAGTTTCTGTTTCCTGAGTCTACAGTCTTTGGCCAGTATTCCAGTGTTCCCAGCGCTCTGAGACCATCAACAAATTCTCCCCATCGCATGACCCCTGCTCCCGTTATCTGGGTCACAGGTTTTGGCAATGTTTTTGGCATTGGGAAACCCAGCAGGAGGGCTCCCAAAAGCCTTTCATCTCTGAAATATTCCAAAAGAGAGTTTGCAGCCCTCCTCGATGAGGCATTCCAATGCAAACAAGCCCTGAGTCTCCCCTGCCAACAAATACAGTTGCTGGTCAGTGTTGATTTTGCACATTTCAGGAACTTGCAAGGGTCCTCTATGCCTGGCTGTCTTTATTATCGTCACATGTGTTCGATAAGGCTGTGGAGACTGCAGTGGCTATGAGCCATCTGGCCATGTGGAGGAGGCCATATAACTGTTGGATCAGAGAGCCCTGATAGCATCACATGAACAGGACCTCATAAGAGGAAGTCTCCCTGTGGGAACTCTCGCCGGTGCGATAGTGATCAGAAATGTCCCTCTGAGAGGTTACTGCAAGGCCTGATGGGAAGGCAGGAGATAAGGAACAGATCCAGTGTGGCGTCTCTTTCTCGCAGCGCTTGAAGATTGAACTGTGACTCACTAGCAGAGTTTGTAGCGAAGGCTTGGATAAGGCTGAGGTGCTGGCAGACAATATGACCCCGGAGAACATCTGACTCTGGGTATTGGCTACATAGAATACAGGCTCAAGCAGGTTGCATGCAAGTTGAAGTACATGTAGATATAATCTATGTTGGGAGATTAAATGAAATATGAATAAAGTTATTAGTAAAGTTATTAGTCGGTTGTAACTTAAAAAGGTTAAAGTGGTATGCCAGAAAAACAATGTCATGGCTATCGAGTGAATCTAGCAGCCGTTTGATGCGAAATGAGACGGCTTTTCTCCCCTTGTGTCAGAGCTCAGACAGTGAGCTGTTCTGTAGCCACACCATGTCTGTGGCTTTGTGACCTCCAGTGTTTGACTTGCAGACTACCTCGCTTTTTAAGTTTCCGACAAGTGCGGCTTAGCTAATCCTGACGGTCGCCTGTCGCTTCCGCCAGTGATGGAGGAAGCCGAAAATGAGAAGTGTCATTTTTAGATCAGCGCTTTGATGAGAGGGCGTCATAGCAATGGGGCTCCTCATTTGTGCCTAATTGGAGCTGTTCAAGTTTAATTCGTTATTATCAAGGCAATTCTGCTGAAGGGAGACCCGGGAGGTGAAACACTTCGTTCCACCTCTCACTCTCTCATCTTTCTCTAAACTGACAAGCTAACTCCTCTGAGGTAAAAAAATAAGGCAGATCTTGCATAATGATGGTATATGACTTCCTTTAGATCAAGCTGAAGTGGAGCTGTATCCTTTGTTTTTGTTTTGCAGGACCTCGATGACATTGAGGATGAGAACGAGCAGCTGAAGCAGGAGAACAAAACTCTCCTGAAGGTGGTGGGCCAGCTGACTAGGTAGAACCCAACGAGCCACGGATCTCCACTTCCAAAAAGAAAACAAACCACCCCCTACCCCTCCAACGGAGTGCCCCTCTCAAGGCCTTGCTCTCACCCACCCCCTTCCCTTTCCACCCTCGTTCCAAGTCCAGCGGCATATCCTTTCTCTGTGTCGGTGGTGTCTCTGTTGTTGTCGATGGGTGGAAGAGGACATTTTAAAAGCAGCTTCTAGATCCTTTGTGTCTTAAATGCACCTTGAGCATCCTCCCTAAGGATGCTTTTATTCAGTTCTGAGGGGAAACTGAAGCCACCGAAAGCTCTAGTCCTATTTAGATCCCATGGGATGTCTAAATGAGGTTCTATGATGGTATATTTAATGTAAATCTCTTGTACATAGGCCATTTAGATTTGTTGTTCTTTTTGATGAATCTTAAAAAGGAAATTGAATGTACGTGGTGCATCACCGAGCATATGAGGGATGCTTTGTAGGTTTTAGGAACTAAAAGAGTTCTTGGACATTTTGACTCTAATGATCTGTTGACCAAGGTATACAGTACTTGCGTAGATTATGTGCAACCGGCTCTCTGTGCTTCTGTTTATCTGCATCATTACAGTGTAAATGCATTGTCAGCTCAGAGGCCGTATTGTCCTTCAAAGCGCTAAAACCTGGTCCTCCATCTGCACGTGAAAGAACCGGCTCTGTGATGGAGCCTGTGTCATTTAGACCAAATTCAAAACAAAATCCCTGCTACCATCAGCCAAAGTGGGCATAATGCCTTGCATGTTACGGACGTCTTTTTTGAAAATCCATTAGTTCCATTTCCCCAAGGGGATAAAAAAAAAAGCCTGGTGCTTTTTCTGTTCATGTCGATGCCGCTTTTACTCTCTTGTTCCGATTTATACTTGGTACATTTTAATCAGTGGGGTTGTTTCAGCTAAAACTAGGGTATGCCGGTGACATGGGTGAGGGGGATAAAGTTGACGCTTTATTTACTGCGTTTCTACGCAATTTATAACTCTAAAATGCTATTCAGAGAACAGCAAAAACCATCCAAATTTACTCCAGTCATAATACACTAAACTGCTATTACCTTTTAATGGTGATTGGAAGGATTTTAGTAGCCTATTTTATATTGTTGTTGTCGAGCTAGGATATGATGACTGCCATACTCAATTCACGCCCTGATTTCAATCCAGGCGGTATATTTTAAACCTGAAGTCATTCAAATATATATATCCCCATTTATAAATCATAAAAAGCAAGCAATTTGTTTTCATTTTATTCTATGCTTTATAGCCATTTCGATGTTGAAAATGAAATATTATAGTATTGTTGATGGTGAGAAGTCCTGGGATTACACCCCGGTAGAAATACATATGGAATCTTTTGAAATGCGTTTTGCATCTGTAACTCAAGCATTTTACAACTTGTTTTGTTTGCAATATTGATCGGTGTAGCTGCTCTTGGTATATAGTGAGCAAGAGTTATAGAGTAAGCTACTGCAGTGCATTTTGTTGTAACCAAATCAACTGAAGGAACATACTTTTTAAAATGCATCTCTTTTTGATTTCTCAAGACTGTGATCTTGGCTGTGAGAAGTTCTATTACTTTACCCCGACCGTATTTAGATCTTTGCATTACATACAGGGGCCCATTTTTGTGCTGAAACAAACACGTGTGTGACTGTTGCATCATGTGTTCTGTAAAGCCCACTGGGTGGTCAATATTTTAGGTTTTTAGACTTTACTGGGGTACATCTTGATATAGAAACCCTGCTTACCTGTAGACACACACACAGACACAGACACAGACACAGACACACACACACACACACACACACAGAGACACAGAGCCCTTACAGGAAAAAACACGTGAAACAATGTGTTTTTGGAACACTTCACGTGATGAGGTTTCACATAACCTTTCACATTTTCATCCAAATGTGAATCTTTTTGGGGGATATTTTTCACTTTAGATTTCACAGGTGATGCCCTGCAAGTAAAACAAGAGTTGTTAGAACACACAAACAGGGCTTAGAACATCATGTTTTCAACTTACATATTTGTCACACTTTGACATACATGATTACATTGTGTATGTTTGTTTAGACAGTAATTATTATTCCACATGTCCTCACCTAGGATTTCAACTCACAACCTCTTTGTTCATGGCATTCTGACATATTCCTCCTACACTTTGGACTTCAAAGTCAATCTCAGCTTTGTTAAAAGTACATATTTATCAGTGAGTGATTCAGGAGTAACGTTAAAACAGAATAATATGCCCCACAAACATTAGGCAACTATACAGAAAATCCTCAAATTGCTGAAATAAGTTAATTAATTAAATGATGAGAGAATAGTCACTGCTAACTAAAATAGCAGTGTAGACTGCACTATTTTGGTAAGTGTAGAGGTGTAGGGGAATGCTACAGAGTTTGTGGCGCAGCAGAAAGATCAGTTTACCCCAAATCCAGAGGTTGTAAGTTCAAATCCCAGGTGGGGTCATATTGAAAATTCAGTACTTAACTACCAGGTGATCATGTCTAATGTAATCATATTGACATTGATTAAATGTTTTAACTATTTTAGCTGAACAGCTTATCACTTATTTTAAAACTCCCATACCATGTAATTACTTGACTTATCGTCACGTTGCGTCCTGATGAATGGTAACACAAAGGTCTTGAGAACATCTTACAAACCACCCTAACATGTTCCTCAATGACTAGTTCCAGTTTTGTTCCAGGGATTTTCCCCAGGGATGTTTTTAGGACATTCTTGGAATGTTGCGTCATGGTCCCCTGGAGGTTTTATCTAGTTCCCGGTTTGTTTCAAGCATTTTCCCCATGACGTTTTTAGGACATTCTTGGCATGTTGTGTCATGGTCCCCTGGAGGTTTTTGTCTAGCTCAAATGTTGTCACATGTTAAACGTTTTTCATCCCCATCCCCACATTTACTCAAATGGTGTCAAGTGTAGTTTAGCGGTGTCATGTTGACATTTTGCTTCCCATGTTGTCACATTTTATTTCACACAATATCATGGTATCACATGTTGTCACATGAACTTCACGTGATCATGTGACATGTGTTTTTCTGTAAGGGACACCTCTTTCTCTCTCTACATTATGCATGTACAAACGATGAAGTCATTTAATAAAAGTTTGATTATCTCTCTGTCGACTCGTTAGTGTTTCATTAAGGCTAATTTGATGTGATGATACGATGCCACTGAGCCGGTAATGTAATGTGACAGCGGTGGTTCAGTTGTCACAATAGACACACTGTGTGACCATGGTTATTCATCATCGCCAATCACCTCGCAGTCTGACTGGAGAGGGACCACCCATCCCTGGCAAGCTGCGCCTCCAACACACTGTGACGCTGCACTAATACAGCAATGCCATCCAAGTCATTAGTCTCCCTCACCTTGAGAGAAGAGGGCTTCCTATCAGGACTAATGTAAAGGTAATTGTCTCATCTTCCTAGAACTGCCCCAGGGTGGTCCAGCACCATTCCTATTAGCATTTTAATAGGAAGTTGTAAGGTGCGTGTGATGTAGTCATATATTATAGGAGGCCTGAAACTATTCTGTTCATTCCTCATCCTTCCTCTAGTTTGTGAAATAATCTCCTTTTTAAACCCCCTGCTTTGTCTTTTTTCCCGTCTTGTTATTCACAAACTTGACAGTCTCTTCACTGCTTCTCCTCTCTGCTTAGTAAAACTGAGTTTCAACTTCAGCTTCATTTAAAAACCCCTCATCTGTTCCTTAACCAGCCCTCTGAAAGGCTCTCACGACCACCACACAGCCTCACGGGGACATGTTTGGAAAATGGAGGTATGGAGGTTTTGTTCATGCTAAATTAATGTAATTATTATTCTTACTGGTACACGACACAGTTGGGCTCTGGCACTAATGAAATTGCAGGACTGCAGCGTTATCAGATACCATTTTACCTTTGTACTTTTAAGCAATAACTTTTTTTTTTTTTTTGTAGATCTGAAATGTAATCGAGGTAACATTTTTTTATTTCAGTGAAGACCTTAGATCTTTTTTTCTTCAGTGAGCTGAGGCCTGGAGGCTAGTTGATATGGATGGAATGGGCACGTCCGTGTCCACCGAAATGCATTTGATCCTGTGGAACTGATAGTCATTGGAGAAAAAATAAAACCAACCCTTATCTTGTTTCTTGAAGGAGGCCATATTTCATTATCAGCGATTTCTTGCTCTTGGTCCTCAGAGCCAATCTCCTCCATCTCTGGGATCTCTGGTGCAAGGAACCACTCACCCAGCTGAGGATGGCAGGGGTCGGGGAGAGAGAGAGAGCGGGAGAGAATATATGTGGCTTATTTCGTCTCCCCTGAATTGGCCGGCTGGCTTGGAACCATCTGCTCAGAAAAATGCCTCCTAAAATAAATATTTCCCATATAGAGTTTTGTTTAGAATAAGATAACATTTCCCTAAAACCTTTTGTAACCAGTAGATCATGTTCTACTGATATGGAACCTACGAGATCTCCCACACGTTGCACTTGTATCAAAATTAGGATACATTCTGCAGTAAGTCTTTTGTAACACAGATTATTAGCGTTGGCATTTGTGGAAGCCTGATGGACCTCTGTGGCTTGCTACTGGACTAGTGAGGGATTTTTTTCGACTCGTGCTCTCCCAACAACGCTCTGAAACGCGAACAACACCATGTCCGAGAGAGGGGAGGTGGAACAACACAAGACACATGCATTTCCCTGAACACACCAGGACCACGAGCTGGACTGCCCTTTCAGAAATGCCCTGTAAACGTCAATTAGGAGGAAAGGCGCTATTTTCACACCAATAAGCAACATAAACCGTTGACAGACCAAAGGCATTTCATTCACCACAGAACTCCTACCACTGTATGATTCATAGTGCGATAGATTATCATGCTTTAATTTTCCCACAACTGTTACCATAGCAATGACTGAGATATGGTTTGGTGTAAATCACACATTCTTGGAGTTTGTGTACTTTGGTTAGGCTTATAGTAAGTTGTTATTGCTGTAGTATTACATTTCTGATACAGTATGTCTTTTACATGATTTGTAAAACTCTGCAAGCATTTCAATATGATAGAATATACTGTGATTGTTATACAGTATACCGTCGTGGCCAAAGGTTTTGAGAATTATACAAATATACATTTTCACAAAGTCTGCTGCCTCAGTTTATATGATGGCAATGCTAAGTCCCTCTTTGCCATGCAAATGAACTGAATCCCCCCAAAAACATTTCCACTGCATTTCAGCCCTGCCACAAAAGGACCAGCTGACATGTCAGTGATTCTCTCCTTAACACAGGTGTGAGTGTTGATGAGGACAAGGCTGGAGATCACTCTGTCAGGTCTAATAACAGACTGGAAGATTCGAAAGGAGGGTGGTGCTTAGAATAATTGTTCTTCCTCTGTCAACCATGGTTTCCTGCAAGGAAATCATTGCTTTGCACAAAAAGGGCTTCACAGGCAAGGATATTGCTGCCAGTAAGATTGCACCTAAATCAACCATTTATCGGATCATCAAGAACTTCAAGGAGAGCGGTTCAATTGTTGTGAAGAAGGCTTCAGGGCACCCAAGAAATTCCAGCAAGCCCCCAGGACCGTCTCCTAAAGTTGATTCAGCTGCAGGACCGGGGCATCACCAGTACAGAGCTTGCTTAGGAATGGCAGCAGGCGGGTGTGAGTGCATCTGCACGCACAGTGAGGCGAATACTTTTGGAGGATGGCCTGGTGTCAAGGGCAGCAAAGAAGCCACTTCCCTCCAGGAAAAACATCAGGGACAGACTGATATTCTGCAAAAGGTACAGGGATTGGACTGCTGAGGACTGGGGTAAAGTCATTTTCTCTGATGAATCCCCTTTACGATTGTTTGGGGAATCTGGAAAAAAGCTTGTCCGAAGAAGACAAGGTGAGCGCTACCATCAGTCCTGTGTCATGCCAACAGTAAAGCATCCTGAGACCATTCATGTGTGGGGTTGCTTATCAGCCAAGGGAGTGGGCTCACTCACAATTTTGCCTAAGAACACAGCCATGAATAAAGAATGGTACCAACACATCCTCCAAGAGCAACTTCTCCCAACCATCCAGGAACAGTTTGGTGACAAACAATGCCTTTTCCAGCATGATGGAGCATTCCTCTTAGTTGAGTGCCTCTCCTCAAAGCCACAGACATTGGTCTGTGATGGCCAGTGGGACAAGAGACATTGTTGGAACTGAATTTCTATATGTGGTCCTTTTGTGAAACTTGAGGTCAAGTTCACTTTAAGGCAGGACAGTTGAACAGCCAGGCCCTTTTATTTTCTTAGTACACTGGTGTCTCATTGTCCTGATCACTGTCACCTTGAAGCTGCATCCTCAAAATGAACTACATCGGCCTCAACATGGATTGTGTAAGTCAGAATGTATTCAAATAGTTTTGTGTACAGTTGTCGATACTCTAGTCAAGAGATCCTCATACAACATATGGAATTGTCAGGTCCCGTGATTAGAACCAGAGCACAACAAGCTTCAGTACCTCTTTTCTCAGCTGGGAATAAAGTTGGCTGTTCCAAAATATCATTTTTTGTCACCATGGCAATGAGCTATGATGCGAATCCCGATCATTCTTTCTAAACTATGGTCTGCGCACACCCATGAAGACACACACAGAACCTGCCTGGCTGCTAATTCCACCAACATCTTTTGCATTGTTGGGTGAGAACACTAATGACAGAATACCTCATATATAGACTTGGAATTTTGTTGCCACTTTTTTTTTTGCTGGACAAAACTACCTTGAGCCATGTATTTTAATTATGTGGAAGAAAAGAGTTGAAATAACATACATATCCAATGTCTTCAACTTTCAAAGGAATTTAAATTCAAAGAATGACCTACACTGTGTAGAGAGCAATCATGTTCAGTACCAATGTGTTTTCCTACCCTGCTTCAGTTGCTCTGCTCTACCAGTGGATGGCAGTGTTCTCACCACATCCATGCAACCTATTCAATCCACTACACTGGGGTGTCAAACTCATTCCACGGAGGACCGAGTGTCTGGTTTTTCCTTTCAATTAAGACCTAGGCAACCAGATGAGGGGAGTTCCTTACTGATTAGTGACCTGATTAGTGACCTTAATTTGTCAATCAAGTGCAAGGGTGGATCTCTCTTTGCTACATACACGGTGTCCTGTTAATGCTATACCCTTGTTCTGTTTGGATATAAAAGTCCTGCATGTCATACCTCAGTTGTATGTTTGTTTATGAGAGGAAATGAATAATAATGACTTCAATAACCGCAATTTCTTTCTTTTTTTTCGTATTTTTTCACCTTTATTTAACCAGGTAGGCTACTTGAGAACAAGTTCTCATTTACAACTGCGACCTGGCCTAGATAAAGCTAAGCAGTGCGACACAAACAACAACACAGAGTTACACATGGAATAAACAAACATACAGCCAATAACAAAATAGAGAGAAAAA